>NW_016157139.1:495429-501571 GCF_001687245.7 Rhagoletis zephyria | reverse complement strand
ATTAATCGATTTTACAATCGTCGTATTTTTCTATATGTTTATGGATATTGTTATCGGTATTTTTATCGACACAGTTATCAACAGGGTTATCGATACAGTAACCGTAACGTGGAATGTGATCACATTACATGACATGACATCACATTTTATCACATGATATGAAGAGACATCACATGATATTACATCACATAATATGATATAACATCACACGATATCACGCGACATGACATTATATGATATGACATCACATTATATGGCATGGCATCACATGACTTGACATCACATGATATGACATGACATGGCATTACATGACGTGGTATCACATGATATGACATCATATGGAATGACATCATATAACATGACATCAGAGGATATGACAACACATGACATGACATCCTATCACATCACATAAAATCACGTCACATCTTATCACGTCATCGCACCTCATCTCATCTACGTGAATAGAAAAAGAAAAGGATATAAGCAAAGATGTGAAAGATAAAAACAAAGATGAAGACCAAGGTAAAGTTACCGATTTCAAAACCAAAAACACCGTTGGAAAGGTAATTTTCTGTATATGAGGAGAGTTCTTATAGTTTCGAAATTGGTGGAAAATCGTCGTTTAAAAATTTCCATATTTGTGTATGGTTGTTTTTGCAACCTGTTCAATTTAAGCTGTTTCGCATTTTGATTTTGTTTTACTTCGTATTTGAAATTAAACTTTGAAATAAAGATAAATATGAAGATGAAGAAACAAGTGATAACGATGAAGACAAATAAGGCAAAAGTGAAGATAAAGACGAAAATTGAAATAAAGGCGAAAATGGAGACAATGAGAAATACATAAGAATTAGGTTAAAAGATAGGAATCGAAATAAAATAAGCCATAAAGGTTACTGAAATTTATCGAATCATCGAAGTTTATAATTATCGAAATTTATCCATGCTTATTAAGTAATCGCAACGTATCGAAGTATTCAAACTGATCAATGATTAATGAGTTGTCGAAATTTATAGACACAGAAACTTAGTTGTCCAAATTTTCGGATAGTTGTCGAGCTATAAAAACGTGTGGGATTAACGAAATTTGTCAAGTTAAAGAAATGTATCAAGTTATGCATGGAGTTCTTTCAACTTACAGAGTTATCGATAATTATTGATCCACTGAAATTGGTTGGTTCAATGAAGCGTAGTTTATGGATTTTTCAAAATATGTCGATTTGTCGAAATTTCAAGGTTATATAAGCTTATCGATTTATCATTGCTTATCGAATTTAATCGTCTTAACAGAGTGTAACGAGTTATCAAAATGTTTAGATAGTTTTCGAAAAATGTGGAGATGTCAATAGTAAAAATTTATAAAGGTATCCAAAGTTTTTACATTTTTGAGTTATCGAAATTTATCGAGCCATCGAATTTTACAGTTATCGAAATTGGTCGAGTTAACGAATTTTGTTGAGTTATCGAATTTTAGTGTTCTTGAAATTCATCGAACTATCGATATGTATCAAATCAGGGAAATTTATCGATAAACTTGAATGCATAGGGTCAATTCCATGTCCTGCCGAAGTCCTCCAAAGACCTTCTCAGACAAAAAAAATTTAGTTACGTTTTAGCAAAAGTATAAGTTTTGCTACGTGTTAAGTTAGAAAACCTCTCCAAGGCTTCTACAACTAGAAAAACTGTCGAATTTCGACAGTAACTGGCACTATAGTTATAGTTAATAGTGTTGGGAAACTACTTAAGAAGTGTTTTATTAAAATTAAATTACAAAGTGACGATTTTTACTGGGAGGGCCCCATCCAAGAATTTGCGTCGGGCCTCAGATGATATAGTTACACCACTGCCAAATTGAATATCCGAATTAGGCATTTTTATTTTTTATGGAAATAATTGGATACTTTTTATATAACATATTAAGCTCTTGGCATAAGATGTACAGGTTTACCTCCTAAATATGAACGTTTTGGTGTAAGGGGTACAACAAAATTAATCGTCGTACAATTTCAGGAGGGGGGCCGGTCCTAGAACAAATGAAGTACCAAAAAGTAAAAATAAGATGTGTCTTATAACAAAGGTATACCTTCCAACTAATCAAAATTACAATCTTAATAAGCCAATACTGAAAATTCAGTTTGTCTACATTTGAATACTACCATGCCTCATATAACTTTTTTTTGAAAACTTTTACGTTACTACATTGTAATCAAATAAAGGACGTGTGACTCACCTGAAATTGCCTTTCTTAGGCAAATAGTCCTTGAACTGCTTCAGGGTGGGCTGTGAACCGGGAATTTTCGATCTGTAAGGATATTCTTCGTCACAGAAAGAGAATACGACAGTTGTGGTCTCTAAAGGCTTTGCCGGTAGCGGCGGTGGCTGTGACTGGTGTTGTAAACTACTGCTTCCGCTACTACTGCTACTGAATGAAGGTGGTTGCTGTGTTATCTGTGTATGTTGTTGGGTGTAGCGACGAGACCTTCTGGTCTCATCTTCCAGTCTTCTTTTTGCCTCTTCTGACTTTGAGGCCGTACTTGAACCAGATCGCGAGCTTTATTAAAACGAAAAATGATTAAAAGTATAATAAAGTTTTTAGAGAGCCATGTTTACCTGGTGTCTTTGTACTTCATAAGAGTATCGGCTGAGAACAGACTGATTCCGCTATCTGTATTTATGGAAGGCCATTTATTTGTTAACTTCCTGGAGGAGGAACTGTGGTCAGGCATCGACTTGGAGTGCTTCATAGAATGCCCCCCTACAAAAAGAATTCATATAATGAAAACATTTTTTTTTCATTATTACTGTTGCGTTAAAAAGTAGGTTGTTGTAAATTGTCTTAAAGAAATAAATATACCAGCATTGTATTCTTGAGAGTTGTAAACTGATTTCAAGAAATTTTGATTGCTTTACTGCCAAGCATCCGTCTTTCTTATTTCCATATCATGACTCATATCAATATCCAATATGCGCAACCATGGAGAACTAAGAATTTTGAATAAAGTTGCAAATTTTATACTTTTCAGGAATAAAAGAGACTGATGATTTGGATTAATGCGTTTAAGGCTACGGTTACTATGCATGCGTGTTCTAACGAACTTTTGTTCTGAGAATTTCGTCGCAACAAAAATATACGCGTTTGTTTGTTTGTTTCGTAGTTTTTTGTTCCAAAAAAATAGTCAGAACAAAAGTTCGTCAGAATACGAATGCATAGTAACCGTAGCCTAAGAAGACAACCTTTATTTTTCATTCCTTGAAAGTAATTTTATATGAATTTTTCGTTTTTCTTGAGAACTGTATACCATCGTACAACATCCTAGGTAAAAACACTATAAGCTGATTGCCAAAAAAGTCCTACAGCTGGGATCATCTGTTTTTTTGGCATTTATTGCTTTCTTTTAAAATGTCTCCGTTTCTAATACAATTACTTCCACTTCTATTACAATGACTTCCATTTCTATTACAATTTATGCCAAATACACCAATACACTGCACCAAAACACACCTAGATCGAGCCAAACACACACCTACTGCATTGTTGCTATTTTAAGTACAAGGAGACCTCCCACTTCTTCTGCTATCACCAGCGGATTCCGAGTTGAACACTTTCAGAGCTGGAGCATCGGATTCCATTGAAACTGATCTATCTACTGTATTAATTTTTTATCGTTCTTATCTTTAAAAATACAACCCGTGACCAAATGATACGGTCACCCAGTAAGGGCTATTTATTTATTTTATTTTTTTATTAATTTTATAAAATTATAGCTCATTGTCGGGCAAAACCCATACAAATAAAACCCAATTTCAAAGTTTCATCAAAATTTCACACTTTTTATTCAGAATTTGTACAAATTTTTTGGGTAGATTTTTTTGTAGCCCATTCAATCCCCTACAATATGGTGCAAGTTTGAAGTGTCTAAAAAATACCGTTGATTTTTCGATTTTTTTTTTTTGTTGATGGTGTTGTGCGCGTTCTTCCATATAACGAATGTTTGCATTTTATTTAATGTAGAAGAAAATTCAAAACACCTTTGGGGATTTTTTTTTTAATTTTTTAAATGTGGATTAATTTTTGTTGGACAATAAGCCTATATTAAAAAATAACATCAATTAAAAATAAGTTGAAAAAAATAAATAAAGATATGGGGCCCAAACAGGGTGACCGTGTCATATTATAAAGAGAGATCTCAATGATAAATTACGTTAAATTAAGTTTACATCAACTGAAGCTTAACAAAGAATATACCAATAAACACACTGTAGTAGATAAAAAAAATGTTTTTTTTCGGAATAAGAGAGGTAATGGTATTTACGGAAATGGCGAAAAGAACAATTAAGCTCAAAAAGTTACATTTTTTGTCATTAATTTCATTTCATTTCATTTATTAATCAATAAACAATGTTCTTACAAACTATATTACAAATTTATAAAACAGGATACACAGGAAAGGGAACAAGTTCTCACGATGCTAAAAAATTCATAGGTGCGAAGATTTCTTGTTCCTGGAGGTGCTTAAGAATTACCGGGTACCAATGAATTTTTTGACATCGTGCGAAAAAAATAAAAAATAAATTTATAACATGGTTATCGTGACAAATGCTTTACAAGCACAGTATACAGTAAACCAGCCATTGACAATATGCTTATTTTAAAATTCCATGCAGCGGGTTTGGTGGCAATTGTCGCTTTCATACTAGCCACATTATTATTTCCAATAACAAATTATGCTCCAGGTAGTAACAAATCGAGCTATTGGTTACATATTGCACCTTCTAAAGGTTATTGGTTATTTATCATTTAAATACAAATAATAAATTTTGAATACTTATCCATGTTCTGTTTCTCTCATGTGACAACCACGCAAATATCGGACCAAAAGCAATACATAGCTACTCATTTTCTACATATCGATGGCTGAGTGGAAGATCGACCTATCTCGGAAGCCAGTTCCAAAACGCCCTGTTTCATGAACGCCCTATTTCAGAATTTGGTTGAATAACGCCCTATCTCAGAATTCATTTCAAAAACGCCATATCTCAAATGAAAATACATTGAAAACAAACTGATATAGGGCGTTTTTGAATCGGCAGCTGAGATAGGGCGTTTTTCAATGAAATTCTGAAGTAGGGCGTTCCTGAATAGTTTTCTGAGATAGAGCGTTGTTAAAAAATTTTCTGAGATAGGGCGTTTTTCAATGAAATTCTGAAGTAGGGCGTTCCTGAATAGTTTTCTGAGATAGAGCGTTGTTAAAAAATTTTCTGAGATAGGGCGTTTTTCAATGAAATTCTGAAGTAGGGCGTTCCTGAATAGTTTTCTGAGATAGAGCGTTGTTAAAAAATTTTCTGAGATAGGGCGTTTTCGAACTGGTTGCCGAGATAAGTCGATCTTCCACTCAGCCATCGATATGTAGTGTCTACTTTTAAAATTGTTTGGGTTTCTTTTCAAATATTTTTATATTCATATATGGGGCAATTCACGTCAAGCGCGTTGAGCGGTGTAAAACAAGCTAATTTTCGAGTAGTAGTGGGAAGCAGACGGAAAATAGGAAAAATAACAGTGCTACAAAAAAGCATAAAGTAGAAATACCTGGGAAGTTATGTATATTTTCTGGTAGGTCTTTTCGAGTAAAACAAGAATCGAAATATGAAAATTGCCAAACACCCCCAAAATATTGATTTACCGTTAAAAACCTGCTTTTCGTACCTTTGCGCACTTATAAGTCTGTAATTTAGTTCATTATGAACCGAGTTTCGGTTTATTTAGAAGAAGAGGGTTTAAAAAGAAGAAACTTGGGCCTTTCCAACGATATATATGTGTATAAAGAAACCTTAAGAGATCTGAGTGTATTTACCCAGCAAACACATTTGTTTTTTACTTTTTCACTTTTTTCAATTTTGGTGAGGATTTTACGCACTATTTTATAAGAAAACCATACCATTGATTGCAAAACTAAATTTAATAGCGAGTAAAATGAGTATTTATGAGTGCAATGGGGTATAGTCATTTCGCTGGGTATGCAGTTACAGTTGCATGGCTATACTCAATCCCGACTCTTGCGTCCTCGTTCGCGCACTCTGGGCAACGTGAGCAACCCATGTGCGAGATGCGGTAACCAATCCGAGTGGAGCCTTGGGTCACGGC
>NW_016157139.1:450624-493561 GCF_001687245.7 Rhagoletis zephyria | reverse complement strand
ACGATGGAACGATGAGCTGTATGAGCTTTACAACGATATGGACATAGTGCAGCGAATTAAAATACAGCGGCTCCGCTGGCTTGGTCATGTCGTTCGAATGGACACCGACGCTCCAGCTCTGAAAGTATTCAACTCGGAACCCGCTGGTGGCAGCAGAGGAAGAGGGAGACCCCCACTGCGATGGAAAGATCAGGTGGAGAAGGACTTGGCTTCACTTGGCGTTTCCAATTGGCGTCAGTTGGCACAGAGGAGAAACGACTGGCGTTCTTTGCTGAACTCGGCCAAAATCGCTTAGGCGGTTACAGCGCCAAAAAAGAAGAAGAAGAAAATGAGTATTTATTTTCGAAAATCGGATGAGAGTTTACTGAGTTATTAAACTTTTTATGAAGACAAAATTTTTGCATAAACATTATTTTTGACTACGCTTCCCAAAAATGTTTTCTTGACAGTTTTTTCTCAATTAAACATCATCAGTTTCTCGTTGTAGAATATTCTGAAATCATTTTTATACCCAAGCGCACTTTGCACAAGGGTATTATAACTTTGTTCACATAACGGTTGTTTGTAACAGCCAAAACGAATCGAGATAGACAAATGTATATATAAATGATCATAATGAAAAAAGAAATCGATTAAGCGGTGACCGTCTGTCCGTCCGTCGGTCCGTCCGTCTGTGCACACGATAACTCAAGTAAAAATTGAGATATCTTAACGAAACTTGCTATGCGTACTTCTTTTCAGCGTATGACGGATGATATTGAAAATGGGCAAAATCGGACAATAACCACGCCTACCTCCCATATAACGGTGGTTTTCAGAAATACGAAAACCGCGATATTTTGGTAACTAGTGAAGCTTATTCACTCAAAATTGATATTTACAATGATTTTGGGACGAAAAATAACTATTTTATAAATTTTTGGGAAATGTGCGTAGCCACGCCCACTTATGATTACATACTATGTATATCTTGGTAACCGCTCCACCGATTTCCACCAACTTGGTACGGTTGTTGGCCTTATTATTATTGTTATTTTATTTTTTCCTCCGAAAGGTTTTTTAATTGTAGCTATTTCTTGGTGAAAGTGTTCGCCTCGTTCATCACTGAACTGGCCCGAATTATGTGGGAAGAAGTCCAAATGCAAATGGATGAAATTAATTTTTACGGAAATGTTAAAACCCATTCCACCGTAAGCATTCACAAATTCGTTAACAACCGTGACATAGTCGTCGCTTCTGTGGTTTTCAAAGAACTTATTGCATAGCGCTACAAAACACTTCCATGCACGTTTTTCTACAGAGCTTAGCTTGTTCAAACTCATAACACTTCGCTCATAATTTTACGGATTTGAGGTCCTGTGAAAATACCTAAAAATCATAAAAAGAGATAAAACCGATAAAAAGGATTAGATGAGAGAATAAAAAATTAATACCTCCTTTTATTTTTGCTTCACTTAATTTTGGGAACAGCACTTTAAGATGACAAAAAGCGTTGCTATTTACATCTTATTTTTTTACAATTAGGGGTATCTTCGGACTGTGAGAATACCCCTATAGTTTCATATATCCTAGGTTTAAATGCAGTGGTGGTACGACAATATTTTGAGCTTTAACCAATGGGACGTTTAAAATGTTTTTCCCGCCTATTTGATCCGGAATGGCCATACTTTGCGATCGTAGAAAACGTCAAATTAAAAAGAAAAGTCAAGAAACCAGTTTGGATTTGTATAGCCAAAAATAATATTTTTGTAAAAATTTTGTTTTCATAAAAAGTTTAATAGCTCAGTAAACTTTCATCCGATTTTTGAAAATAAGCACTCGTTTTACTCGCTATTAAATTTAGTTTTACAATCAATTTAGGACTAGTATGGTTTTCTTATGAAAAGTGCGTAAAAACCTCACCAAATTTGAAAAAAGTAAAAAAAAAATGTGTTTGCTTGGTAAATACACACATATCTCTTAAGGTTTCTTTATTCACATATATATCGTTCGAAAGGTCCCAGTTTCTTCTTTTTAAACCCGGCAATAAACCGAAACTCGGTCCATAATGAACTAGGTTACTGGCTTATAAGTGCGCAAAAGTACGAAAAACTGGGTTTTCAACGGTAAATCAAGATTTTGGGGGTGTTTGGCAAATTTCATATTCCGATTCTTGTGTTACTCGAAAATACCTACCAGAAAAAAGGACATAACTTCCCAGGTATTTTTTAGTGGCGCCCAGTGTAATTCGAAAACTATATAGATCTATAGATTTTTGTACGGGCTATCCGATAGTACTATGCATTTTGCGAAATTTTCCCATTTTCACGGTGAAAATTCTTATCGAAAATTTATTTGTAATTTTTTTGTAATTATGATAATTTTTAGTTATTTCAATCGAAAGATCAAGTCTTTTTATATATAAATCCTTGATAAAAAAAGCCTTTTTTGTTTTTCCGAGTTATAAAGCCTTTTAAAGCGCACTAATCTGCTAACCGTGCGGGTCGTAGTAATATTATTATAACTTTGCAAATACTTGATTTTTAAATCTGAACCTTTCGCAAAAACTTCCTTAGATAGTCATCTAAAATACTATTAAAAAAAATTAAAACTTTATTACACAACTTTTGCATTTGAAAAAAACCGCCCTCTCAATTCTCATAAAAAAGTTTAAAAACCTGTAGTTTTGTTTGTACTTGAGTATAAAGAAGTGTTGAACTTAAATTTTGGAATAGTTTGTAGTTTATTGCATGATAAAAATATAGTAAGGTAGAACCGCTGAGAGTCACTTTTCAAATTCTTGACGTTTCCAAACAATTTAATTTTTAAATTTACTCACAAACTCACAAACACATTTTCATTTTCAAACTCAAGCAACAACAATTTCGAACAATTTCATTTTTTTATTTTCACTTTTATATGGTTTTAAAAATGTTGGCAAACTTCAAAAAAAAATCATGGCCGACGAATTGAGAGAACGGTTCTACCTTGCTATATTTTTATCATGGTTTACTGTCTGAAAATTTCAAATCGATCGGTGCACAAACGAATGAGACAATTTTGTTAAAATTTGCTATCACAGATTGATGTTCTAATTCGTGCAAGCAAACGGAGCCGAAATGACGCGACGGAACGCCGCAACGTGTTTGCGCTCTAAAATGCTTTATAACCCGGTAAAAACAAAAAAAGTCCCTTTTTTATTAATGATTTCTATTTAAAAATACCTGATTTTTCAATTGAGATAACTTAAAACAATATTAAAAATGAGCATAATTGAGAAAAATTACTAATAAAGTTTCGTTTAGAATTTTCATCATGAAAATGGGAAAATTTTGGAAAACGCATAGAGCCATCGGATAGCCCGTACAAAAATCTATAAAAATCATGGCTTTTATGGGCGCGTGAGTAATTTTGGCTCACGTTCACGCACGCTCACGTTGATGGTTTTGTAAATCATGCACACTCACGTTCTGTAAATTTTTTTCAATCACGTTCAGGCCCGCCCACGACGCCTAGTTTTTTAATCACGCACGTTTTTTTACGGACATTTTTTTCAATTTGAAACTTTATATAAATAGAATTTCATATAAATATTGTTACAAAAACTTGGCCAAAGGCCTCACAGTGGTTCGGATCGCAAATCTAGCTGGACGAAACTATTTAAACAAATACTCTTTGATGGATTTTTACAGAACTTCTTATCTAGGAGATTTTTGGGTCGCTGATTACGACGAGTCACTTACCAAAAATTCAAAATGGCGGATCCAATATGGCGGACGAAATTTCAAACAAATCGGTAGATTTCTACGAAACTGGATATCTGAGGGTTTTCTGGGTTGCTGATTACCAATCTGAAGTCATTTACCCAAAACTCAAAATGGCGAATCCAATATGGCAGATGAAAAATTTTAAGAATCGGTAAATTTCTTTGAAACTGGGTATCCGTGGGTTTTTTGGGTCGCTGATCTCGAATCTTAAGCCAATTATCAAAAATTCAAAATGGCGGATCCAATATCGCGGACGAAAATGAAAAAAATAGATAGATTTCTATGGATCTGGATATCTGGGGGTTGTCTGTGTCGCTGAATACGAATCTAAGATCATTTACTAAAAATTCAAAATGACGGATCCAACATGGCAAACGAAATATTTAAAAAATAGTAACGCTTCATATATGAAAACTTTTTGTTCACAGATTATACTTATAACGATTACAAATTTGTTAAAAGTTTAATAGAAAACTAGTTATCTAAAGATTGTTTATGACTGTATACAGTATATTTTGCTTAGGTGCCCATCCTTCTTTGCACGAAAAACTTGTGCGCTTAACCGAAAAACGCACTTAAGCGAATTTTCTTTACACTTCAATGATGAAGGTATCCGAATCCCTATGAAACCAAATAATGGAAGAGTACATACCACGTAGAATTTACTGCAAGCGAAATTTTTTCCGAATAGTATCTAATTATCTATATAACTACATAGAATGACAGCCGTTTTCGCTGTTCTGCGAGATGAGAAAAATAAATAAAAGCTTGTAAAATTAGGGTAAGTGTAGAGCCAGTGCAGGTAAACGTCATACTTTCTTAGATAATTGATAAAAGTTGCCCAATTTGTAAGGCAAGTATCGCTAATGTGCAGGTATGTTGAATGCATCTATCGGAGCAGTTTCCTTATAAATATTAAAAATAATGCCGCGCTGATGCGCATTTTGGGATAGGTATCTTAAATGTGCACTTAAGCATAACGGCAGCAAAGCAAAATATACTGTATTTCACTTTATATTTTGATTTTTATTTTCAGTTCACAATAACAATGACTTAGTTCTTTTTAAAATAATTTAATAGAATAGCTAATTCCCTCATAAAAATAGTCCCTACCATAACTATGCGACACCCACATATTGACAAGTTTTGACTATTTATTTTACGTTATAAGTGTAATTTTTAACCGACTTCCAAAAAAGGAGGAGGTTATCAGTTCGTCGGAATATTTATTTATTCATTTATTTTTTTATGTATGTTACCGCATAACTTTGGACCACTTTGCAACGGAAAGGTAGTGTCTCAGAGGTGGTCCCATACTAATTTGGTTTAGATCCGATCATTGAATCATGAAATATATAGATATATATATTTTTTTAAGTCGGTTTTTATTTTTGCTAAAAATTACTTGTTGGTTTATTAAGTCAATTTGCAATTATGCAACTATTTGTGAGTGCAGTGTTTAGCAAATTTTTAAGTTAAATTTCAGTTTTTAAAAAAGAGTTATCAAATAGACGGCGTTGACTTACCTATTTTTTGTTTCCATGTGTTTATCGCTTTAATAAATCCAATTTCTATTTACATGTGTTATCAGGAATGTATTCCTAGTACCATAAAGTATTTTAAAAACAAAAAAATTTGGACTTTCTTCCAGCTAGATCTATTTGAACCACTGTACGCCTTGCCTTGGATGAACGCACTATTATATTTTTTACAAATCTCAGATATACGTACATTAGGGTGCCCATCAAAAATGGGTTTTATTTGTAAATTTCAAGACCCTACTCCTAATTTAATTATTTTTTAAGATAAATATTTTTGCCTATTTTTATAGATTCTTTAAAGGTAATTTAGAGGGCTCTTTAGCAAAGAAGTGTATTTTCAGGAAATTTTAGGAAAATGGGGATGACACCGCCTACTTATATCATATATGTGTATCTCAGCTCAGGCTTCTTAAGCGCCATATTGAAATCGGACAAAAACCACGGGCTCCACCAACGTAACGGTAATTTCAAAAAACTCAAAGCTAGATATATTTTAGGGCGAGTAGGTTTTGTCCGATTTCAAAAATATTCAAGACGGTACTTAAGGAGGCTAAGCATTGTGTGTGTGTGTACCAAATTTGGTCGAGGTCGCTCAAGTAGTTTCTGAGACACTTATATATGATATATGTGGGCGGTGCCACCATTTTCCTAAAATTTCTTGAAAAAACACTTCTTTGATGAAGAGCGATTGTATATATCAGCTTTGAATAAATATTGATGAATTCCTTAGTCATACTGCTTAAAAAAATCTGAAAGTCTGGTACATAAACAATATAAATTCAAGGCCGTATTTAAGAAAAGTCGCCCAACTTCGACATTTTTTTTGCGATTGCAATAAATGAGCTATCAGTTTATTCGTTGTACTGGGTATGCAGTTATAGTTGCGCGGCTACACTCAATCCCGACTCTTGCGTCCTCGTTCGCGTACTCTGGGCAAGATGAGCAACCCATGTGCGAGGTGATACATTATATTTTTCTTATAAACTAAAACGCTACAGATAAAAATTACCATTATGCGAGTAAAATTTTTTTAATTGTAAAAAGCGAGTCGGAGGTCTCAAAGTAATCGTAAAGCTTATTAAAGTCGTGGTATAAAATAATAATTGCCGCCGAGGTTTTTTGAAAAATTAAAGGGTCCTTTATAGATTTTGCAAAAAAAGTATTTTACTTTTAATTTTGTACATATTTCCCTTTAAGTGTATTAATTAGTTTTAAAATTTTAAACTTGGTTTGCATTTGCCAGCGGTGTAAACTTTGGGAAATAAGTATAGCGGCACACAAGTATTTTTCAGGTGTATTTTTGGTGACAGGTAACGGAAATAACGTCAACTGACACTATTTTCCACAGTGATGCAAAAAAAAAATAATTGAATTTATTACCTTTTCAAAAGAGAAATAAAGCCAACAAAAATTTGGAAGTAACAACCAAACTAAATGACAATTCCTCAATGGAAACTAGAATGTCACGCATCGAGCGAGCGCTTGCCAGAATCGAATTGGGCAACAGGCGACGCCGGAGCAGCAGGCCTCGCTCACATAGCCGTAGTGGTGAGACAGGTCACTCATCAGAAGGTATGCAGCAAAAAAATTGTTGGAACCACAGACGTTTCGGAGATAAAGCACAAAAATGCGAAACACCATGCAATTTCAAAACGGCAAAAAACTGAGTAAGTCAACAGCGCCNCCGTAGTGGTGACACAGGTCACTCATCAGAAGGTATGCAGCAAAAAAATTGTTGGAACCACAGACGTTTCGGAGATAAAGCACAAAAATGCGAAACACCATGCAATTTCAAAACGGCAAAAAACTGAGTAAGTCAACAGCGCCCGCAGCTACGTTCGTTGATACATCCTCCAACCCACGCTGCAATAGCCAATATAGCACAATGTTGAACAATAGACTTTTCATTTACGACCGCAAATCAAATAAAAGATTTTTGATCGATACAGGTGCCGACATATCGATTGTTAGCACACCCAGCGCAAGTCATACATCTCCAAATAAGTCAACACCTAAATTGTTCGCAGCGAACAACACCCATATCAAAACGTTTGGAACTACACGATTAATTCTCGATTTGGGACTAAGAAGGCCTTTTGAATGGGAATTCGTCGCAGCTGACACCAGGTACAATATACTTGGAGCCGATTTTTTAAGCAAATTTAACCTCAAAGTAGACATGCGCAACTCCACAATCATAGACGCCCAAACGTAGCTAAAAAGTCGAGCCGTAGAAGCAGTTAACGTGCAACAATACGCAATAACAACCTACGACATTAATAGCAAGTACGCCGAATTAATACGCGAATTCAAAGACATCACTCAAATTAATAACACATTTGAAGGCAGCATAAGCAACAACGTTCAGCACTTCATCGAAACGGAAGGTCCACCTACATTTTCAAAACTAAGGAGGTTAACACCAGAGAAGTACCGAGCCATCAGAGATGAGTTTCAATACCTGATGAAATTGGGCGTCTGCAGGCCATTAAAGAGCCCTTACGCCTCGCCTCTACACGTAGTACGCAAACCCGATAACACCTGGCGCCCTTGCGGAGATTACAGGGCCCTGAACGCGCAAACTCTACCCGATCGTTACCCACTACCACATATTCAGGATTTTACTTGCTACCTGCACGGTAAGTCAATATTTTCAAAAATCGATTTTTATCGTGGGTATTATCAAATACCGGTCGCTAAAGCAGACGTGCCTAAGACAGCCGTCACTACGCCGTTCGGACTTTATGAATTCCTGCGCATGCCCTTTGGCCTCCGAAACGCAGCACAGACCTTTCAACGGTACATGCACGAAGCACTCCGCGGTCTAGATTTTTGTTTTTGCTATGTTGATGACATTCTCGTCGCGTCAGTTTCGGAACAAGAACATTCAAAACACTTGCGTTTAATTTTTGATCGACTCCGACAACATCGTCTTACCATCAATGCATCGAAGTGCGTCTTGGGCGCAAAGCAAATTGAGTTTTTGGGTCACTTCGTTACCTCCAAAGGTATTGGCCCAACACCAGCAAAATGGAGGCCGTACTCAATTTCCCTCTACCAAAGCACGCGTATGAACTGAAACGATTTTTAGCCATGCTAAATTTTTACAGACGTTTCATTCCAAGCGCTATAGAGCACCAACAACATCTCAACGCACTGATAGTAGGCAACAAGAAAAACGACAAAACACTAATAAAATGGAGCAAAGATACCACTTACCATTTGCAAAAGTGCAAAGAAGATTTAGCAAACGCTTCGCTCCTAGCACACCCAATCCCATCAGCAAACATTATTTTATGCACGGACGCAAGTGACAGCGCAATGGGGGCAGTAATTCACCAAATCGTCGAAAACGAACCTCAACCGCTAGCATTTTTTTAAAAAAAATTGTCAGTTGCCCAAACAAAATATAGCACTTACGATCGAGAGTTACTTGCGATATATAGTGCCATTAAACATTTCAGGCATCTCCTAGAAGGAAGAGATTTCACCATAGCAAACGATCATAAGCCGCTCACTTTCGCGCTCAAACAGAGGAAGGAGAGTTTATCTTCGCGACAAATTCGCCACCTCGACCTAATTGGACAATTTTCAACAAGAATAATATATATTGCAGGAGAGAAAAATATCACCGCAGACACACTCTCACGTATAAACGCTCTCAACATTGCCACTCGAGACGTCATCAAATACGAGGACATAGCCAAACAGCAATCTTCGTGTGAAGAACTGAAACAACTTTTGAACTCAGACAACACCTCACTCCAGTTTAAACTCATCAAAATACCTACAACTGATACACCTATCATGTGTGACGTATCCGGTGGCGCAGCATGTCCATATGTACCACCAGAACAGCGACAAGCAGCCATTGCAAAATTCCATAATTTAGCTCACCCTGGTAGAAAAGCCACAGCGCGATTGGTTAAACAACTCTTTGTATGGGAAAACATGGACACAGAGATCGGTAAATTTGTTTCACATTGCATACAATGTCAACGTTCAAAAGTGAATAGACATGTAGTCTCACCTCTCGAAAGATACAGCCTACCTCACAAAGGTTCGACCACATAAATATAGACTTAATCGGCCCCCTACCTCCATCGAATGGTTTTATGTATTGCTTAACTATAATATATCGTTTTTCCAGGTGGCCAGAAGCAATCCCACTAGAGGACATCAACGCTGATACAGTCGCCTTAGCATTGTTGAACTATCCACCCGTTCATTTTGGGGTACCGCTCAGAATATCTACAGACCAAGGCCGGCAACTCGAATCGACACTTTTTCGAGAATTATCCCGTGTGCTTGGTATTCAACACTTGCGAACAACTGCGTATCACCCTCAAGGAAATGGGATGATAGAGAGGTTCCATAGAACATTGAAGACGGCGATTATGTGCAGTGATTCTTCAAATTGGTCATGCCAACTACCGATAATCTTGTTGGGCCTGCGGTCAGTATACAAAGAGGACATCAAGGCGACCCCTGCTCAACTAGTTTATGGCACATCACTCAGACTTCCAGGGGACATGTGTGAGCCACGCACACAAGCAGTACAATCTGAATTCGTCCAGCAGTTGATTAAAAACATGCACGAGCTACAACCCACAGACACATCCCACAAGGCAAAACGGAAGCTTTTCATGGCACCCGGACTGGCAACAGCTACGCACGTTTTCGTCCGTAAAGACGCTGTGAGACCGGCACTAACACCACCGTATGATGGCCCATATGAAGTTGAGAAGCGCAATGCTAAAACATATGTAATCTGGATAAACGACAAATCGGTTACGATTTCCATCGACCGCATCAAACCTGCATTCATAAATAAACCATCTGAAGAGACATCTATTCCAGTTCCAACAGCCGAGGCGAATTATCCTCAAAAAAGTCAACCTACCAATTCGACAACAACGCCGCAAGACATCCCTACAAAGAGGACAAGGGTTGGGCGAACGGTCAGACTTCCATCTCGCTACGCTCTATAGAAGTCTGGGGGAGTATTGTGGCAACGCCAAAGGCGCTATTTTATAGCAAGCTAAAATGCAACCTTGCGCCTATCGTTTGTTGGTGTGGTGTGCAAAAATTCAACGTAAAAAGGCATTTTAATTAAACCATAGATTGTAGACATTTATTTGTAATTTAAGCGTTAATATATCTTTTTAATAAATATTGTTAATACAATATAACAACGCCTACAGATGAAAGAGGTTATTGCCAAATCCTCAGTGCAATTAATCAAGACAATCATGAACCATCAATAATTGATTTTATTAAACAACTTAAAATTACGAATATAATAAAAACACGATTCGAAAAAACCAAACGCAAAAAGAGCTAGAATACGAGAAAAAATCTCCATAAAATCTGTTTTTGTGTCTACCGCATTTATTCCAGTTTAAATTAACGCAACTTTTGAAATTGGCCAAAGATTGCGGCAGTTTCTTTTTTTTCGAGGCTGGGAGCTGGTTTGGTTGTAATATATTCTCCCACATGGTATGTACTAAGGGTGGGCAAGGCCGAAGCCGAAAAGAGCCACATGTAAACTCTAAATTGTACAAACAGCCACAAAAAAACAACAAAAACCGAAATTTTATTTTTAAATAAAATTATTATTAGAAATGAAAAACATTAATTTTATTATAATTCTAATGTACGTAAGATAGATATTAAAGAAAATTCAAAAGACCCTTTTGGCCAAATTTTCAATATCTGGTTTTACGTCAGTTTACGGTTGCCAACTCTTGTACTGATTTTCTTCATCTCTTCAATCAGTACGCTAATGTCCTGATTTTTCAAAATTTGTACTGATTTGTACTGAATTTTAAATTCAAGCAAAATACTTTAGGCTTTTCTTAAGGTTTTTACATAACGTTGCAACTTCCTTAAACTGTAATGTAAAAAGTAAGAAGAAAATAATTTAATTATAGTTGACATGTTTCAGATAATATTTGATATTCCCAAGAAATTAATACAACAAAAATATCAATCGTTTTACTGGAATATCATCGGGTCATTACGAACCAGTTGCGATAATATGATGGAGCTTAAATTAATTTTTTCATGTGTTGTTAGTTATCTCGAAAATAACTTACAGTTTAATAAAAACAAATTTGCCTATAAATTACAATTCTTTTTTCACACATTGTAAAAGAGTTTTGCATACGAGACAAAGAGTTAGATACTCTTTTTAGCGAATTCTTATTCTTTCAAAGATTTTGCGTAGTTGAAAAAATTACTTTAAGCCATGAGGAAATATAGATGAAGTAGTTAAATATTGGTACTTTTCAACAGTTTGAAAAAATATATAATTTAGCTTATTTTAACAACTGAGAGGACCTTAAGTATATAGTTTGCTTCCTGACGCAAAGAGAGAAATCGGCTTCTAATTAAAATTTCTTAAAGTGAACTTCAAATTAAAAGAAATTTTAAAATGAAATGTATAGAGTTCTTTGACTATTTAAACATCCATTAGGCATTCAAAAATGTCATAAATATGAAATAAATATAACTCATGTTAAAAAGAATAACACTTTTATTTATTATGAACTATATTTTATTTATATATCAAAATATTGCTAAAAACAAGTTCTCTGGCGTTTTAAAGTATTCTCTGTTACTTACATTCATAATTTTACTTTGAATAGAAATGTACTGATTTTTTTAGCATGAAAAAGTCTAACGTCCTGATTTCGCGCATAAAAAATCTGACAACCCTACGTCAGTTAAAGCCGTTCGAAGCAGTTCTGTTAAATGTGGGTTAGTCAATTGTGAACGGTATTTTGACTTTACGAATTTCATTGTTGAGTACAAAGACTCACAGTTATTCGTTGAACCAAAAATGGAAAATATACGGCACGCAGCTGTTCTCAACAGCGGATATTTTAAACTCTGCATTTCCAACTCTTCTTCGCTTTTCTTAAAATTAATAATTAATTAATTAATAATTTCAGATCGGCAAATCTCTTTTCAAAATCTGCTTTTAAATCATGTAGTTTTGCGACATAGGGGTCAAATTTATCCTCTTTGACATGTGCAATATTTTTTTCAAGTCATGGAAAATGATGAAATATTCTTTTTTTGAGATCATGTATAAAAAGATGTAGTTTAGCTTCAAAACTTAAAATTATTTGCGGCAAGTCAAAACCATTTTTATTCTTTCCTTGCCATATCGGTTAAGAACATTAAGTCAAAAAGCCTATTTTCATTCTCCAATTGCGGGTAATGTTCCGATTTCAATTTGCGTATGTGTATATAAAAAGAATAAAATAACAAGTAAGAAAGTCTAAGTTCGGGCGGAGTCGAACATTAAATACCCGGCGCAAATATTAAATAAATGTTTTTTCACCTTTCCGAGACCTACCGCTAGATGATTAGCCGGGATGTATCAATTTTGAGTAAATTAGCGTCCTTAAATTTCGAAATATTGCAGTTTCAAGCATTTCTGAAATTTACCGTTATATGAAAAGCGGCCGCAATTTTAGTCCGATTTCAACAATTTTCAACGTTTTGCTTTTATGTGGCAAGCAAAATAAAAACACCGAGTTTGGTACAAATTGGTTGAACGGTTACCGATATATATATATGTGATCATAAGTGGGCGGTGCCACGTCCATTTTCCAAAATTTTATCATAAGCGTATTTCTTGGTAAAGGATTGTTGCAAGCATCAATTTTGAATAAATTAGCTTTAATATTTACAGATTTATCGAAGATTTCGTGTTTCTCCAAATTACCGTTATATGGGATGTGGGCGTGGTTATTGTCCGATTTTAAAAATTTTCGGCCATTTGGTATCCTGTACAAAGGCCAATAACTGTGCCAAGTTTGGAAGAAATCGGTGCAGCGGTTGCCAAGATATACACATGTAACAATAAGTGGGCGTGGCTACGCCCATTTTTCAAAAATTTATAATATTCTTATTTTTCGTCTAATAATTATTGTAAATATGAATTTTGAGTGAATAATCTTCAGTAGTTACTGAAATATCGCAGTTTTCATATTTCCGAAAATTACCGTTATATGGGAGGTAGGCGTGGTTATTGTCCGATTTTTCCCATTTTCAATACCATCCGTCCTACGCCCGAAATAAGTACACGTACCAAGTTTCGTTAAGATATATTAATTTTGACTCGAGTTATCGTGTGCACAGACGGACGGACGGACAGACAGTCACCGCTTAATCGATTTCTCTTTTCATTCTGATCATTTATGTATACATTTGTCTATATCTATCTCGATTCGTTTTGCCTGTTACAAACAACCGTTATGTGAACAAAGTTATAATACCCTTGTGCACAAGTGCGCTCGGGTATAAAAAAAACACAATGGAAAAGAATGTCCAGCAAAGAAATATGTATATGTATTTTAAAAAGTAAAAATTGCCAAATTGTTTTAAGCAAAGAGAAAGTATACAGAGCCGCACTTTGCTAAGCAAAGGGCCGCATTTGGCTCAAACAGCCGCGTTTGCCCACCGTTGGTATGTACTATTCTATTATTCCATTTAGCTGGAAGCTTTAGTAAACACTTCCATGTGGTAAATTTTTTGATAAAATAATGGCAGACAGTGCCTGATAAAAATTAAGAATTTCACATTAAAACATATTTATCTCAAAAATTCGTAGAGTGTTGGCAATGTTCTAAGCTTACTAATATACAAAGCCTTGCGGTTATAATTAAAAAAGATTCAGAAAAAGAACATGGCGCATTTTAGGGAAAATACGAATTGAAAAATTCGCCATGCAAAAAATTAGTTTACTACTTACAAATTATTCCTTATATCTCAGAAACCAATGAAATTATGTAATGATGAAAAGCTGTAAAACAATCAACAGAAATTTTTTGTCCAAACTTTGACCAAGTTATGAAACCATGCCTTAACTTTGGTTTTGTCAAAAAGGATGACATTTCTCCACTCGCTGTTCATCGACGCTTCCAAACCCTCAAAAACAGGATATTGTTTAAGAAGCGATAAAATAGTTTGCTATCACATTTTTGAATAATTTGTGGGTCAAAATGCCTTAACAGTCTTAAGTTGTTATCAGCAAAATTAAACCGTTCACGTATTTCATCACACAGTTTTATATAATGCTTTGAAAGTGAAATTGTGACGAAATTGCCTCAACTTTGCGAACACAACTTTTAAAATTGTGTACTGTGAATTATTAATGAGTAAAAAGAAGAAAAAACAAACGTCAAATAAGCAAGTAAAAACAAAATAAACCGGGCAAAACAAAACAACAACAAACAAATAAACAATATGTCATCGAAATTGAAATTGAGATGGTGTGTAAACAGCTACAATTTCAGTTTGAATTAGAGTATTGAAATTGCGCAATTTGGGAGCACCTTCAGCTCTTCAACTAACACAATATTTACAATAAATTTTCTGGACTTTTACATTCATATTGAGGAGAAAATTGGCTGGTCAACTTATTTGAAAGCAACCTTTTGGTAAACTAGGTTAATAATCTTACTTCAGTAAAATTGTGGTAGATTTTTCAAGATATGTGGTAGTTGTGGTATAAATGAAAAATTACCCAAAATGTGGTAGATCTACCTCAATTGTGGTAAAGTGGCTACACTGCATAATACATTCTAAATTTATAGTAACCTTAATCATTATAAAACACGCCTTCGATATCGGAAAAAAATTTCCTGACTGAGAAGTAAACTTTAAGCTGTTGTACGCAGCAACTGGTAGCAGTTAGTTGACTTTGCTGCTAGATATTTTTTATCCTAAACTCTGGATATATCTGCATGAGTTTTTTAAAGTGGTCAAGTTTTACGGTTGCCAGACGTACTGATTTTATCAGTACAGTACTGATTTTTTAACTCTTCTACTGATTTTATTCATTCAAAATTTGTACTGATTTATACTGAATTTTCAATTCAAACAAAAACTTTAGTATTTTCTTAAGGTTTTTACATAACGTTGGAACTTCCTTAAACTGTACTGTAAAAAACAAGAAGAAAATAATTTAATTATAGTTGACATGTTTTAGATAATGTTTGATATGCCCAAGAAATTAATACAACAAAAAGATGAATCGTTTTATGGGGACATATCGCCGGGTCGTTACGTACCAGTTCCGTTAACATGATGGAGCTTAAATTATTTAAAAAGAAGGCTTAAATTTTTCTCGAGTGTTTTTAATTATCTCGAAAATAAATTTCAGTTTAATAACAATGAATTTCAATATTCGAATGGCTTTTGTCTATAACTTACAACTCCTTTTTCTCAATTTACTGACTCTGTAAAAGAGTTTTGCATAAAAGACAAAAAAAGTTTTGCGAATTCTTAGTCTTTCACAGTTTTTGCGTAGTTGAAAAGTTATTAAGCCATGAGGAAATATAGATGAACTCCTTAAAAAGTGGTACTTTTTTACAGTATGAGAATCTTAATAATAAAGTTTGTTTCCTGGCGCAAAGAGAGAAACCGGCTTCTAATTAAAATTTTTGAAAGTGAACTTCAAATTAAAAGTAATTTTAAAATGAAATGTATAGAATTCTGTGACTATTTACACACTGAAAATGGGAATGATCTCATTACTGCTATTCAAAAATGTCATGAATATAAAATAATTTATTGGCTCCTTTGTACGATGATGTGTACACTCATGTTAAAATTAATAACATTTTTATATTTTATGAACTACTAGTGAAGACGTATGGCGTTTTTATTTAAAATATTTTTTTTTATAAAAAAAGGTATTTTTTCCTTTTGAATATTTTTTCTCAGATTTATACATACGAAGTATACAAATTGCATATCAGAAGAAAGCGGGTTTAATCACGTTTGTGACGATATTAGTTTTGTTTAAATCAGTCCAAACTTGTTTGAAATATAAGATCTATAATTTTTCGAAGACCCGACCTTTGACCTCTTATAGCACCTGTAACATAGAAAAAGTTATATATCGTTTAAATAAGAGAAAAGGGTGTACCACGACTATGTTTTTACTTTTTTTAGTAGTTTACATACAGTAATTTAAAATAATTTTTTACCAAAGGTCCAATTTCAAACTTCGATCGGAGAAATTACTTACCTATGACTAAATCTCTTAAAAAAAAATGGTTTGGTCCAATACCCAGAAAAAAAAGTTGGTTTTGCCATACAGTGTTATTGCTATTCAAAAAGTCACAAATATAAAATAATTTATTGGCTCCTGTGTATAATGATGTGTACACTCATGTTAAAATGAATAACACTTATTTTTTATAAACTATATTTTACTTATATACCAAAATATTGTTAAAAACAAGAACTCAGTCGTTTTAAATTATTTTCTGTTGCTTACATTCATAATTTTGCTTTGAATAAAAATGTACTGAAAAGTACTGATTTTTTTAGCATGAAAAAGTCTAATGTACTGATTTCGCGCATAAAAAATCTGGTAATCCTATCAAGTTTTGACAAAAGAACAAAATCGTTGTATGGTGTATGGCGTATATGACCAAATCTAAAAAATAGGTACACTCTCCAAAAAAAAAAATTTAGGCCCCTATTATAAGTTCCATTCGATTTTCGACTGTGGTCGAAAGTGCTGAGCGAACGAATTTTCATTTGGTATTATGGCGCTCATTCGATGAAGAATAGAGCTATTGTAAATTTCGCTCGTTTAGGTTGTTCACAATAGTATATTTTTTTTGCACCGCCGCTAAATAGTGTGCTTATACATATTTATGTAAATTTGTTCTAATTAAAATGAAGTAAAAAAGAAAGCAAGTTTATAAAAACGTGGTAAAATGAGTACAACGAGTTCTGGTTCAACGATTCGTCAGAGGATGAGAGCTTAGTAAACTGGCCAGGAGTAGCAAATGTTTAAGAGAGTTTAAGTTTATTAGTCTTTCGAATATATTTTGATATAAAATATATTTAAGAAATTTGTCTACAGATTCATTAAAAAGTTCCGACCATCTAAAGAGGCGTTTGTGAGCCAAATCTATTTAAAATATTTTAAAACTATCAACAGCGCTACGATTTTGTTCTCAGAGATCGTGCCAACAGAGTATTGGGATTTTCTTTCACAAGTAAAACCAGCCTTTCGAGCTTGTGTTTAGTATTCACGATGTTAGAACTGCATGAAATTAATAAAAATTGTTTAAGATTAGTGTCTAGCCGCCAAAATGTAAGAAAACATATACAAAATCATACATTTTTCACAATTTTCTAACACTTCGCTAAACCGTCGAAAGCAAAATTCTGTTCGACAGAAAATTCGATACTCAACGAAAATTTCGACATGCTTGCATAGCTTATAATACGAATTTCACTTTCGATCTTTGATAGCCAGCGAAGATCTAAAATCGAATGCAGCTCATAATAAGGGCCTTAATTTTTAAATTTGTGAGCACACCTATGTTTTATATATCATTTTATTCGTATTCTCTTATAAATCGATTAATATAAGTGTAATTCAGTTAGACGAGGAATAAACATGAAATAGAAAACAAGAGAATAAGCTGGGTTAAAATTACGTTGTTCAGGTTGTAAATTTTGAGCAAAGATTTTGAAAGTTGAACTCACTTAATTGGGACGTTCTAAATTCAATGGTATCCCCCGTTTTACCAGATTGGCTCCGGTTTTCGAGATAATGGTATTTGAAAATGTTATTAAATTTTAACTATTTTTTAAATAACTCCTTCAGTTTTGAAGTTGTTTTACTAAAATTTTGCACATAACGGGTTTTTTATAATACCTTAATTATTCGTTAAAATTATCGAAATGGGTGCACTTTAACGTATAGCTCCAATACAACTGATTACTCAGATATGTGTTTTTGCGCTATAACTCTAACTTCATATCTGAATAATAAATTATATGCGTGCAATATGTCAAAGTAAATCTATACTAAATATTTTACTGCTTAATTGGAGGAGTTATAACGCAAAACAACGTCTCTGGCCAATCAGTTGTATGGGAGCTAAATTTAAGAGTGAACCGATTTCGATGATTTTATGAGATAGTGAAGGAAATATTAAAATACAAGCGTGTGCAAAATTTTAGTAGAATATCTTCAAAACTGAGGGAGTTTTTTTACAAAATAGTTCAATTTTAAGCAAAGTTTCAAGTACCACTATCTCCAAAAGTGGAGACAATCGGACAAAACTGGGGACGCCATTGAATTTAGAAGGCTCCAATTAAGTAAGAGCAACTATCGAAACCTTCGTCGAAAAAATTTGAGTTGATACCACGCTCGAAATTTTCTGACTACATGAAGGAGCATAATTAAAAGTACTAAAACGGGGTTTTTACACACTTTTAGAGAACATTTTGTTGAAGCATTTTACAGGTATATGCAACGTTATAAGGACTAGTAGTTATAAAAATAATTAGATCATTTCGACGTATTTTCCAAATGTGCCTTCAATTAAGATATTTTTGGAAAAAAAAATTACGCTCAAGATCGCAGAATATTTTATCAGTAAAAGTTGGTTTATGCTGAAAGCACACCTCTTGCTAAGGTATCAAACTATTCGTAATTGATGGAACATACATACTTAAAAAGTTATTAAAATTAAATGTTTCAAAAACTATACGCGAATAACTGAAAGTTTTGAAAATTGTGAAATGTGGAGTTACAGACTTTGAGTTACTTGCCATTTCGTTATTTTTTAATGCACACTTTTCTTACCTACTACATATGAAGTATACACATAAGTGCTAAATGCCCATTAAATTTCAAATCAGAATATGGTGTGCTTCAAAAGTTAAGACATAATTAATTTTGGCCCTCTTAAAAATTACATAAAAACTTCACTTGTTTTCATTATTTTTTTTTTAATATAAACACCTATATTTCAAAAGTTATGCAGCAAATTGATCCAAATTTTTTTTGGGGCTTCAAGTATACGTCAATGAATTATATCCAAAAGCAACTAAATCAAGAGTTTACAACAGTGAAAATAAAGCTAAATAACACCAAGGTTACCTGCTTTTTTTTAGATTTGCCCATATGGATACAATAAAAATACAAATTTGGCGCTTCTGATTTTGGTTCTCGCTCAACGCGCTATTTAAAGCTCAAACAGTCAACGGGATTCGCGTGTTAACGAAAACTCACCACCGCATGGCGGTGACGTTGCCGTTGCTTCCCTCTCTCTCTATCAACAGTAAATTTGATATGCTACGTAGCAGCCTACGTTTACGCTACGACGTTGACTAATGCGCTTATAGAGATGGCTTTAGTGCTCAGCGTTGCCACAGACACATTATTTTTTCCTGCCAAAATTTCCTACCATAACCAACCAAAACCTACCAAACATTTTTTTTCAGTTTTAATATTTTTTTTTTATGTCAAATTTATTAAAACCATAGCTAACATTACATTTAGTAAAACTAAAACACAGCTAGTATGTACAATAAAAACAAATTAGCTGCGTATAACGATTCATTTTACTGTACATACATACATATCGTCATTAGATACGACGCGAGCTCAAAAATTGACAGCGAAAAGACGCGTAAAAGAATTTCGGCGAAGAAGAACTCTTAACATAGGCGAGGGCAAAGAAAGACGCGTTAACCTCGTTGATGGGGAAGAAAGAGGAAGAAGACTTATTTTCGCGGTCAATTATGTTTGCGAGTATTCGAATTCCCCAAAGAGTTTTTCCGGAATGATGTTGAATCCATGTTTACGCATCTTTTTTCGCCGTCAAAACACCCGAGCGTCTTTATTCGTGTCAAGTGACTATATTATTTTTATTACATCGGGAGGGAATACCCCCGTTGCGCCCTAAGAAGATATATTGTGCTAAATCCTAATTGTAATCGCTCCAATATCAGGCTATTTAAAAAGCTCTGCACTGCCATGCTCCAAATTTTAGATGGAGAAGACAATCCTTCCCCAAGGTGCATCAATCTTCCATTCATGCTTCGTGGACAGGAACATAGAATATACTCCGGGGTTTCCTTCACCGGCCCACAAAACCTACAGTCAGTCTCTACAGAAATACCCTTTAATTCAATCGGTAGGTTAACTTGCAGTGTGCTATCAGGTAGCCAGTAGGAGTTTAAAGGTCAAGATATCTTTCGGAGTTCCTCCTGAAAAGTTATGAATCTCTTTGAATGTCTTATTCGCTTCGACTTCCGCCAGTGTGCAGCAATTCCCAACAAGCTCCTAAGTAGGTCTACGGTGTATCCTTTAGATGTACCGCAAAAAGGCTCGGAACTATGTAAACGCATTTGGGCTACACTCTTTGCAAGACAGTCAGCCCTTTCGTTGCTTCAAACCCATCATGTCCCTGAACGTTCCANACAATCTCCTAAGTAGGTCTACAGTGTATCCTTTAGATGTACCGCAAAAAGGATCGGAACTATGCAAACGCATTTGGGCTACACTCTTTGCAAGACAGTCAGCCCTTTCGTTGCTTCAAACCCTTCATGTCCCTGAACCCTCCACAGCGGTACGCTATTGTGGGCTCCCAGGGGGTTCAAGAGTTCACAAGCCTTGATGCCGTTTTAAAACACTCTAAGGCTTCTAACGCTGCCTGAATATCTGACATAATATTTATTCTGGCCACATTTGCCTTCTACGATAAAATTCGCGAACACAGACTTCGATTGCGAAGACCTTCGCCCAGAATATGGTTGGGTACAAGCCCATTGGCAAACTTTCCTGGAATCTTGGTCTAAGTACGCCATAAAGTATATGTATATGGATGATCGTATTGTATATTGGCAATAATAAGGGCATACCTTTGTACTGAGGAATCATGTTTGCGGCCGCCGTTATACGAACGCACCGATGAAATATTCATGTAAAAAAAATAGCTAAAATGTTTAGAGATACTTACATATTTTCTATTTTTTTCAAAAAATTATTACTCGTAATCCCGAAACCTACCAAAATCCAATCAAGCCTACCAACCTACCAAATGGGAAAAAACCTACCAGTTTTTGGTAGGAAAGCCCATGTTTGGCAACAATGGTAGTGCTTTAACTTAACTTCAACAATAAGAATATCTTCATCGCGTTCCATTGTCTGAGGCATACACATTTGTACATGAAAGCTTACCAGACATCGTTTTACTGCTTCTCAGGCTAACTTTATGAATATTCAACATACAACAATCGAAAAAATAAGCAATTGGTCACCTTATCAGCTGTTTCAATAGGACAGACATATAGTATGTATGTACATGTAAATAAGGGGTGCACACCAGTGTTGCCGCGAAGCATTTTTAGTGGGAGCCAAATTCCTTTAAAAAAAAAGGGCTAAAACAGAGCTAAAAAAGTCGTTGTGGTTAAAAATGGTAGCTAAAATTGTTGACTTACAGAATCATACATAACTATATACGCAAAGATTTTCAATAAGTAATGGTATAGAAAAATAATGAGCTCTGGAAGCTAATATTTTATCCAACCGAAACCCTTTTCGTATAAAAGGGGAAATATACGACACCAGCTTGCTGGCTCGATCAAGTGGTTGTATCACCAGCCTCGAAGCATATAACTTACCAGCATGCCGGTACAATATTTATTTCTTTACAAATGAGGTCGAGGAAAGATCGAAATGATTTGAGCCGAAATTTCATAATTTTTCTACCATTTTGTTAAACATTGTTTTTTTTTTTTTAATTCACAACTGCAATATCGTGAACTTAAAATTCCACAAACACGGCTCTGAAATTTCCGCAAAAATATTTTTTATTTAGAAAATTTAGCTAATTTCACCACTAACGACACCAGAATTCTGGTACAATCATAAAATTTTCAAAGAGTTTTTGAAGTGGCACCAGCAGCTGGTACATACACACCACAAGAACATACACGGTCAATCGACTTGATGGGCCATTTAACTAATGGAGCATATTAGGGGCCAGTTTTTCAGTGCACGGCCGTGGTTCAAACTAAGATAAGATAAGATAAGATCAGCCAATCAAGTGTCAGCCAGCTGTTCAATTTAAACCCAGTTTACTTAATCTGAGTTTAAACTGGCACTGAAAAACTGGCCCTAAGGGCCGTAAACTTATCTATTTTAAACTATAGTTAAATCGTTAATAGATAAGTTAAAAAACAGCCCTAACACTTATACAGTATGTATGTATAAAAAACGTAAGGAACATACAATACATATATGTCAGTCTTTCTTAGTTTAAAAATTCATCTCTTACACAAATACAAAAAAATAGATCGAATTAAGCATATACAGCTTTTTCATGCCCAGTATGAGTTAATTCTTCAAAAGGCTAAAAAAAGGGCTAGGGGCAATTTTAAATTTATGTGGCCAAAAAAAGTATGCGGTAGCTAAATCTAGCCACCAAAGGGCTAAAACGGCAACACTGGCGCACACGGGAGTCTCCGGGAGCTACTCGGCTTTCTCATACAAGTCGTGTGTGCGCAACAGTGTTGCCATTTTAGCCGTTTTCCGGCTAGATTTAGCCGGTTGCGATAGCAAACAGCCGGAGAAGNTAAAACACTCTAAGGCTTCTAACGCTGCCTGAATATCTGACATAATATTTATTCTGNGAGCATATTAGGGGCCAGTTTTTCAGTGCACGGCCGTGGTTCAAACTAAGATAAGATAAGATAAGATCAGCCAATCAAGTGTCAGCCAGCTGTTCAATTTAAACCCAGTTTACTTAATCTGAGTTTAAACTGGCACTGANGTACGTGTATATATCTTGTCAGTCCGACTTTCTTCAACATACGTTTTAATTTCTTTGTCGGGTTTACTATATCNATAAGTTAAAAAACAGCCCTAACACTTATACAGTATGTATGTATAAAAAACGTAAGGAACATACAATACATATATGTCAGTCTTTCTTAGTTTAAAAATTCATCTCTTACACAAATACAAAAAAATAGATCGAATTAAGCATATACAGCTTTTTCATGCCCAGTATGAGTTAATTCTTCAAAAGGCTAAAAAAAGGGCTAGGGGCAATTTTAAATTTATGTGGCCAAAAAAAGTATGCGGTAGCTAAATCTAGCCACCAAAGGGCTAAAACGGCAACACTGGCGCACACGGGAGTCTCCGGGAGCTACTCGGCTTTCTCATACAAGTCGTGTGTGCGCAACAGTGTTGCCATTTTAGCCGTTTTCCGGCTAGATTTAGCCGGTTGCGATAGCAAACAGCCGGAGAAGTTTAGATTTAGCCGGCAGCCGATTTGTTAGCCGTTTTGCAGAAAAAAATTAGCCGTTTTTAACCGTTTTTGCTACTTGCCTTGTTTTCTTAAATTTCAAATATGTATATATGTTTCCATTTTTAACTAATGGACCCAAAATCTGTTAGAAATGGCTACTAGCCTTATCGTGGAGAAAATTTTCATGTCAGGCAGGGTTGTATGAAATTGGGCCGATTTCCCTTATTTTTATTTTAAACGAAGAAGGGATTTTCTTCATAAAATGTTTGTTATAAATGTCTTAATTTTAAGTGTGAAGTTTTATTCGCAAACTTAGAAAATAATAAATTGTTTCACTGTTAAGACACTTAAGATGCGTTTGTGTTTGGATATAGGGCCAACAAACAGAATAAATATTACATGTAGATATTGTCTTCCCAGATAGTGCATATTCAATTCTGTCTAAATTACAAAAGATCATTTTTGACCACTCTCAAAGGTTTAAGGTAAGGGAAAAATTGATCTTTTCAAGCACTATGTACACATATGTATTTTTTTTAACAAACTTTTTTCTGAGAACTTATTTAAATTCCAAAACCGAATGCCAACTGAATTAAAGGAACCAACACTGAAGTGAGTCAAAATGAAAATAAAAGAGCACACATTTTTATGTAAAGCAAAACTCTCTCTGAATACTACGAGACATCTTGCCGGTCATATGACCGGTTATCCAAATGGGAGATCTGCAGTTTTTTGGCATCATACTTTACATCAGAATTGAAGGGATTTCTGAAAAATCTGACCAGTTCTTTTGTGTAACTGTGGTTTTGCATCCCTTGTCAACATATGGCCTTGGTTGATGTTAACTTAAGGTCGAAGTTTTACTGCCTTAAAATTGAAAGGAAATTTTTACAGCGTTTTTTATGTGTATTGGTTTCCATTTGAGTGTATTGAGAATCGGTCAGTCTGAAAAGACCTTGTAGGGAAGACAATAGGTTTGTTCGTCGAAAATCCATCGAGAATTATCACTCAAAATATCAGATAGTAAGAAAAAATGCTCCCAAATTCTCTCTCATGTAGAGAAACTTGCAATTTTCTGTACGAACGCAAATTTGCAAGTTTTTCTGCCAGCTAGTTTCCACGGTTGCATTTCAAACAAAAGAAATTTGTATAGAATTTTTAAAATTCTTTCATAGGGGCAAAAAACAGGATGTACGTGTATATATCTTGTCAGTCCGACTTTCTTCAACATACGTTTTAATTTCTTTGTCGGGTTTACTATATCCACTCTGGTTGGGATTGCATTCGGATTAAGAATAGTTTTTTTTGCCGAGTACCTTTCAAATCATTGGAGTTAACTAAATTAATTAAGTAAACAAGTATTAACTTAAATTTTTCATTTTAAAATAGCTCCAGTTTGTAAATTTTTAAATTTAACGAACTTGTGTATTCAAATTATCGTCGAAAAACACTCCAACCATGTGCCACAATCATATGTTTTTCCTAATTGCAAATTCTTGCTGGCAAAATTTTTTCCGGCTCGAATTTGTAACTTCTCTCCAAGAAATAGTCTTTTTACTAAAACATGTGAAATTTAGTTGAAACATTTTAGCCGGGTTTATTTACCAATTTAGCCGGTTCGTCCAATAAGTTCTGGCAACACTGGTGCGCAACTACCGAATTTATGCGCCGCTAGCAGCCGGTCAGTTTGCGTTTGTACTTCATGCTGTAAACATCACATGCGCGAACTGTTTTGCTGAGTACACACATACAGATACAAAAAACTTGCGCTTGGCTTGGGAGCTCTGCCAACGCAGCAGTGTTGCCGTTTGAGTCCTTTGGTGGCTAGATTTAGCTACCACATACTTTTTTTGGCCACATAAATTTAAAATTGCCCCTAGCCCTTTGGAGAATTTATTCATACTTGGCATGAAAAAGTTGTATATGCTTAATTTGATCTCTTTTTTTTATCTATGTAAGAGATGGATTTTTAAACTAAGAAAGACTGATATACATATATACATTAGACTGCATCACCAAAAAAAGTTGCGGTTTTTCCGTCGGGATTACTAAATTTATTATATTTTAAGACGTCCACCAAAATATTTCGTAAATATATTAAGATCTAAGTGAGCTGGACCGATTTGAAAATACCTCCAAAAATGAAGTTTTTTATGAATAAAAATAGTTTCTTAAAGAACATTTTTTAAAGAGTCCCCTCAGAAGACAAATTGGAATAAGCTTAAAAAATCTGCATAAAAATATTTAAAAATCTTTTCAATGGAATCGTAAGAATGAGATTTTTGATGCTGTTTTTTTACTTTTTTCAAAGATTGATTTACGAAAAACTTGAATAACTGGACCAAAAATGTTCTGATTTAGACTTATGGGATCTCAGTAGAAAGGTATTTTCACACCGTTTTTATTTCTGGCCAAAAAAAGCGTCATTCGTGTCCCATCTTTTTTTTCGAATACCAAAGATCTTTATTCAATTTTGAATGAGGTTCGTTTCTCCTACCTTTCTCTTCCATCCTTTGAATAAGTTTATTAGCAAATAAATGAAAAGGGTGAGAAAATACCTTTGCAATGACACCTCCTAAGTCTAAATCGGAAGAGCTTAGGTTCAGTTATTCAAGTTTTTCTTATACCAATCTTGGAAAAATGCTAAAAACAGCATCATCATTTCGATTCCGTTAAAGTTTTTTTAAATTTTTTTTTTTAATATTTTTATGCAAATATTTTAAGCTTAAGCCGTTTTGTCATTTGAGGGGTTTTTTCAAAAGAAATCTTAAAGAAACTATTTTTATTCATAAAAAAAACCATTTTTGGAGGTATTTTCAAATAGGTCCAGGGTCCAGCTTACTTAAGTCTTAATATTTTTCCGAAATATTTTGGTGGACGTCTTAAAATATAGTAGACTTTATAATTCCAATGGAAAAATAGTACCGATTTTTTTTTGTATGGGGAGTGATGCAGTCTAATATACATATATGTATTGTATGTTCCTTATGTTTTTATACTACTATAGTTTAAAATAGATAAGTTTACGGCCCTTAATATGCATTATTTGTTAAATGGCCCATCAAGTCGATTGACCGTGTATGTTCTTGTGGTGTGATTGTACCAGCTGCTGGTGTGACTTCAAAAACTATTTGAAAATTTTATGATTGTGCCAGCGTCGTTATTGGTGAAATTAGCTAAATTTTCTAAGTAAAAAGTATTTTGGCGGAAATTTCTTGCCCTATATGGGTCAAAGCCGTGTTTGTGGAAGATTAAGTTCACGATATTGCAGTTGTGAATTGAAAGAAAAAAACAATGTTTAAAAAAATGATAAAAAAATTATGAAATTTCGATCTTTCCTCGACCTCATTTGTAAAGAAATAAATATTGTACCAGCATGCTGGTAAGTTATATGCTTCGAGCCTGGTGGTACAATAACTTGATGGAGCCAGCAAGCTGGTGTCGTATATTTCCCCTTTTACACAAAAAGGATTTTGGTTGGATAAAATATTAGCTTTTTTTTCCAGACTTCATTGTTTTTCTATACCATTACTTATTTGTACACTTATATATTTATATGTATGTAAGTAAAAAATCTAGCTACCATTTTTAGCCACAAAGACTTTTTTTAGCTCCTTTTTAGCCCTTTTTTAACGGAATTTGGCTACCGCTAAAAATGTTTCGCGGCAACACTGCAACGCAGTGCACCACCACTGTTGCCACTTCGGCCTTTTTCAGGCTAAATTTAGCTTTTTTTGAATGCATTTAGCCTCAAAATAAAGTTTTTTGCTTTTTTTAAGCTTTTTCTTAATTTCATTTGGCCTTTTCTAGCCTTTTTTCTTTTTTCTTACTAAAGTTCTTTATTGAATCGATATTTAGAAAATAATATTTATATCATTAAAAAATGTGTTATGGTAACTCTAAAAATAGTAATAGATAAATAGGTATCACAGAAAAATTTGTTTATGGTAACTCTGAAAATAGTAAGCACAAAAAAGTTATCGACTATCGTAAAGCGCAAACCGGTTTGCGTATCACTGTTAGTTGGTATTTTTTTAACTGAGTGGCGTCGGAAAAGAGCTGTGCTTTGTGCTACGAATTTTTTAATTTTAACCTCAAGAAATGGATAGGTAAATTTCAGTAGATCTCAAATTGTATTGTCTCTTTTAATGTAGCGCCAGTGATTGTGATTGTGAAATACATTCAAAACTGACAAGGTATAATATATGTGTGTGGGGATTTTTGATTTATACACATATGAGTGCAGTTTGTGTTTTAGAAAAAATATATATATATTTATAAACAAAAATGTAGCTTTATTTTCATACATACATACATAGATTATATGTAGGTATGTACATGATACAAGTATTTAAAGGTAAAACCGTTCGCTGAATTTATATTTTTTGTTTATATTTTGAAGTTTGTCTACTTTATAAAATTGAAATTTTCAGAGCAACTACAACGCTAAAAGTAAATCCTTTAAATTTTTGTATCATGGTTATGTACATATAAAGATTTATGCCAAATTGTTATGTTTGAAACACAATAAATTTGAAAAAGAAAGCAAAAAATTGTTTTTAGTTTTTTTTTAGCTCGAAAAAAAAATAATTGCCTTTTTTAGCCTTTTTTGGAGACAATCTAGCTATTTTCTTCAAAAAATTCTGGCAACACTGCGCACCACTGATGTAAATGAATATATTTGCTCCTCGCTCGATCAAATAAGTTTCTCTCTCTCTTTTCTAGGTTAATAGGTTTAAATTTTAAACTTTTCATGCTATAGGCAGAACCTATTGGTTTTAATTTTAAACCACTCTCGGCTGCTTGGACTAAAATTTTGACCATAATTTATCAAAAATTACTTAAAACTATTAGTTTAAAAAATAGACTAAGAAAGTTTAAAAAATGCAGCAGTCTCAGCTAGGTGTAAAAAATAAACCCACATTTTTGACCGTGTTTGAAATCTAATTTAAAGATAGTTTGCATTTCTCTCGCATGGTTCAAACCAGGGCAGCTTCACTTAAAAGGAAACAAATATAAAAATTTTAACTGTTCAGAAAGGTGGCTGCAACGCACAGTGGTTCGGATCGCAAATCTAGTTGGACGAAACTATTTAAACAAATACTCCTTGATGGATCTTTACACCACTTCTTACCTAGGAGATTTTTGGGTCGCTGATTACGAATATGAAGTCACTTATCAAATTTCAAAATGGCGGATCCAATATGGCGGACGAAAATTAAAAAAAATCGGTAGATTTATATGAAACTGAGTATCTGGGGGTTTTCTGGGTCTCTGATTACATATCTAGAGTCAATTACCCAAAAATTCAAAATGGCGGATCCAATATGGCGGACGAAAATTAAAAAANATGAAGTCACTTATCAAATTTCAAAATGGCGGATCCAATATGGCGGACGAAAATTAAAAAAAATCGGTAGATTTATATGAAACTGAGTATCTGGGGGTTTTCTGGGTCTCTGATTACATATCTAGAGTCAATTACCCAAAAATTCAAAATGGCGGATCCAATATGGCGGACGAAAATTAAAAAAAAATGGTAGATTTCTATGTAACTGGGTATCTGGGGGTTTTCTGGGTTGTTGATTACGAATCTAAAGTCATTTAATTAATTTACTTTATTTACTTCGGAACGAGCATTTTCATCAGATATTTCTTTCAATTTACTAATCACATAATCACGGACACCTTGTTGTCTTTTAGAAGTTTCAGCAACACTTCTCCAAATGTCAAACAACTCACTTCTTAAGATTTTCTTTACCATGACTAAAATTTAAGATCACAGCAAGAAACACAAATAAATTTCAGAAAAAAATTTATAACAGCGCTTAAAGATTTGCATGCCTGTTGTATAATTTTTTAATTTCAGAAATCAGAAAATTCGCGAGTTACTATTTTTTTTTTTAACTCTTACATAACCAAAGTTTTTATAACTCCAAGTATTTTTCTGTTTTAACACACATAAATTTGCTTATACCAATGTGGACATAAATTGGGTTATGACCTCTGAATATATAGTGGAATAAGTGTAATTTTTTGTTTATAAAGTCAATTTGCAATTATGCAAATATCTGTGAGTGCAATTAGCAATCTTTTAAGTTAAATTTCAGCTTTTAAAATAGAGTTCTCAAATAGGCGGCGTTGACTTACCTTTTTTTGTTTGTTTTCATATGTTAATGCTTTAATAAATGCAATTTCTATTTGAATGTATTGTCAGGAATGTATTCCAAGTACCATTAAGTATTTTAAAAACAAAAAAAATTTGACTTTCGTCCAGCTAGATCTGCTATCCGAACCACTGTGCGACGTTTCCAATGAAACAGGCTGAAAAAGTATAATCATTAACTACTCACATATTTTATTTCTAAATACATACGAGACATTTTAAACCTTTGTGTTGAGTATTTGTAAATCAAACTTTGAAATGCATGATGCTTTTCGGTGTTTATACCAAGATTTTAACAAGTATTATGATTGCTTCGACACATCTGAATCGCTTTTTGTAATAAAGGAAACTTTGCTCAACAAGTTAACTAAATAAACTAATATCTGTAACCGTGAACGCAAAATTACACAATATCTATGACTGCTTAGTACAATTGTAACGGCTTCGTATATTTTCGCGACCGAACAGTTCGTCTATAGCGCGGAGCGGAAACTAGGACTTTCCGCCTGCCTGACATACAAAGTAATGACTACGGGAACATGGATCGGAAGCTCGGCCTTTCCGACCATGATTAACGGCCTATAAACAGCGCGGAGCGGAAACTAGGTCTTTCCGCCCGCCGCACACAAAAGTAGACTGGAGACTAGGCCTCGCCAGCTACCCAAATTGCTATTGTATATCATTATTATCTTTACAAGTTAATGTGTATATGGCTAAAGGCCACCCTAGTGGGCAGGGTAATACAGTGTAGGGTGATTGGCTCGGTTTTTCCAAGGGGTTTTAGTTGGCTTTTTCAAAACTTTTGGGCAGTTTTTTTAAAATAGCGATTTTTCGAATATCGAATAAATCGGAGTTTTGCCCGAATAAACCGGTTTTTTCATCTAGAATATTTATATAACTGCATCTTAAAATCCACTGCTAGTTCGTTATATGTATGTACATTTTATTTTGTTTAGAACGCAAAAATTACTTTTTACCAATCGTTTTCGATATCTGTAGTTCCCTTCGAAGATACTTTTTTTGGTATACGTATGTTTTTCAAACTAGAGTAAATCAATGAGCTGTGAAATCAACTACAGATTATTTAGTTTGGCTACATTTGCGTTTAAAGCATACGTTTGAATTAGATATGGGCGCGTGAGTGATTTTGATTCACGTTCACCCACGCTCACGTTGATGGTTTTGTAAATCACGCACACTCACGTTCTCTTATATTTTTTTCAATCACATTCAAGCACACTCACGACGCCTAGTTTTTTCCAGGACTTTTTTTCAAATTGAGACGTTTTATATATAAATAGGCTTTATCGCACGTGTATTATTACCACGGAACGGATTTTTAGGACCTAAAAACCTATAAAAAAGGCAAAATAAAATAACGAAATAGGTTGGAAAAGGCAAAATAAAATAGCGAAAAAGGCACTAGGTTTTGCAAAAAAAGCAAAATAAGGCACTAAAAAAAGACAGAAAATACGAAGAACAATCAAAAAAGACATTTATTTCAGAAATGTTTATATTACAAGTAAAAAGAGAAAAACTATGAACTAGTTTCATTATATGAAAAATTAGTACTTTGAATCTTTGACTATTTTATCCTTTCGAGTTTCTAACTCATAAAACTTTAATCTGTATAGTTGTAGTAACATTGAACCACAAGATGCATTTTGAAGTTTTCTGGCAGCATTTTCTTTCGATTTTCGCGAAGAAAAGCCTTGAATGTACCAAATGTGCGCTCGTGCCCTTAACAATTTTATCCACACCCCTTATTGTCTCCAAGCCTACGTTAGCTGAGAAAACGGCTTAGAATTTTTCCAACAACAATTTGGCAAGAGGTCCCTGCGCTTCTATAAGCCGCATGGGCATGTGTACATCTTTTAATCTTAAAAAAAAACTGTGAATGCTATAATCACTCTTTTAAAGGTAGAAAAGGCAAATATCTTAAAAAAGGCAAATATCTTAAAAAAGGCAACATCAAATGTGCATTAATGGAATCAGGGAAAGCTAAATCGTGGAAATTCTTAATCGAATATACTCTATCTCTTTAGCAGAAAAAAAGGCATTTTCCATAAAATCCGTTCCCTGCTTATTACAAAAGCTTGACCAAACGCCTTGCCTGGCAGGAACTATACATTTTTTTTTTAATTTCATAGAAAAGAATTCACATCAAGCAATCGTCTACGTCTTTCTTCTAAAATTCTGCATGACACAAAAAAAACCACGGGCGTATACAGGGAGGGGGACAAGCTGACCCACCCCTTCACTCGAAACCCTTAACATTTGCTTCTTTTTATTTATTGGCGTTGTAACCGCTTAAGCCATTTTGGTCGAGTCCAAAAGAGCGCGCCAGTCATTTCTCTTCTGTGCCAATTGACGCCTATTGGAACCTGGACTTTCCAACGGTTGGGGCGGATTCCGAGTTGAATACTTTCAGAGCTGGTATTTTTTAGTATTTTTTATTCACAGCACTACGTCTTTATCGTTGGGAAGCTCATACAGATCTTCGTTCCATCGTCGTCTGTATTCGCCATCAACAACGCAAAGGGAAATTTTTCGCAGAATCTGTATAAAGAAAACCAGCTAATTTTGACTTCGCGTTAAATGAAATATGTATGCGTTTATATTTGTTTTCTAACCGCTGTGAGAAATACATTCGGGAATGTAGGCACAAGGACAGTTGCTTTTTAATTGCTTTCTGCAGCTGGACAGACCATATTCATACTGGCATCATGCCTAATTCGAGAAGTATAGCAAGATTATAGCAAAGGCCAATGTACTCCAGTCTGAAAACGTGGATGTAATTGAGTGTGCTTAGCATATAATAACAATAATAAAAGAACACAAGCAATGCGTTGACAGTCACTCTGTACAGCTTTTAGAATCAGCAACGAATTCAACTGACCACTTCAATATTGAATTACGTCTCCCGCGTATAGTTGATCGACAAAGATATAGAGCAAACCACCCATTCGCATCGCCGAGAGAATACTTTCAATGTTCTCTTTATATCCCTTATCTAGATTCCTTAATAACATCATTGGAAATAAGATTCTATGACGAAAACTATCCAGCGCATTATGTATCGCTATTACACCCTTTGAAATTGATTTCTACGGAAACGCAGTTGGATATAGTGTCGAGCTTTTACGGACTAAACGGATTGCAAGCGGAAAGCTCTACCCAGAATTTCAGCGTGAAATCCGTCATAGTAAACACAATTGCAGCGCATGACGGCTTCCGTCATTGGTCATTTTGATTTAAAAATTATCATTCAAATTAAATATTTTTTCGGTACGTGCGTGTATGCAGATTTGCTGGAAATAAAAATTGATGAAAACATTGCCATACTTGTGAAAATAATACAAATTACTACAGTCAACATTCAATCAACATTGTGCCGGCCCCACTGGGCGGTAAAAATAGAAATAAATTTAAATCAACCGAAAAACGTCGGCGGTAAAAACGCTGTCGCCGTAGTTATGGGCCATTCCATATGCCTTTGTGAGTTTTGCCCCGGGATTCAGTAATTCAGTCTCATCTCAGGTCTCTAAATTTGAGATAAGTAATTAGTGACTATTTTTGTGCCTTGAGATGATTTGGCTATTCAGTAGGAGAGAGTCACAAAAAGTTCACCAAAAATGTGTGGTGAAAACAAACACAGACAGTTAACTGATAGCGTTTATGTATGCCTTTTGCCGCGCCGCCCAAAGAGTCGCAATGGCCGAGTGGTCAAAGCATTACGCTACGCGCACACTGCAGCCGGCATCGGCCGGATTGTGCTCCGCCGATATCGGCTATATGCGGGCGATATGAATAAACACTTGTGAGTATATGAGCGTTCTCACACATAAACCGATAACCGAACCGACATCGGCCGTTGACGTCCGTCAGTGACGAGAAATTCAAACATGTTTGTCTTTCTCGTCCGATGTCAGATGAAAAGTACCAAATGGGCTGCGAAAAATTAAGTTATTGGATGCAAAAACAAAACAATTACATATAAAACCACATGTTTAGAGTATGTCAATTAAAATGTATCAAAATAGTTCACTACTTACAAAATTGTTATGAAAACTAGGATTTGTGTGTACAAATACGGTCGGCAAATATTCTGGTTAAGTGTGCGCATCAGTTCGGACGGTCGAATTGTTTGGCCGAAATCGGTCGGCCTATCGGATGCAATGTGCGCCTAGCGTTAGGCTGCTGGTCGAGAGGGTCCGGGTATGAGTACTCTTCGGGTGTAGAGAATTTTTTATTTTTTTTATTCAGTATTTTTTTTATTAGTTTTATTTTTTTAGATTGCAATGCTAAAAGATAAAAAAATATTTGTTTTTCAATGGATTTGTATGATATTAACACTACCTTTCCGATGCAAAAAGAATTATCGAAATCGGTTGACGTGGTCCAAAGTTATGCGGTAACATACATAACAAAAATAAAAAATAAAATAAAAAAATAAAAATTAAAAAAATATTCTGACGAACTGATAACCTCCTCCTTTTTTGGAAGTCGGTTAATGATAGATTGGCGCTTACACATATGTTAGTATTTGGCCGAGCTTCTCCTCCGATTTGTGGCGTGCGCCTTGATGTTGTCACACAAAGGGGAGGGACCTACAGTTTTACGCCAACTCCGAACGACGATTGTATTTTTATGAGAAGCTGTTTTTCATGGCAGAAATACATTCGGAAGTTTACCATATCCTGCCGAGGGGCGACCGCTGTTAAGAAAAACCCTTTTTTCTATACTTTTTGCGATGTTGCTTTGTCTAGGACTTGAACCCAGGCCCTGCGGGCTGCTTACCACAACACCACAGCTGCCGCCAACAACAACAAAAACAACAAATCTGCACACTCAAAAAAATCTAAAAAAAAATATTAAAAAGTTTAAAATTTGCATGAAAATTTGCTGAATTTTCGTGAGTTTTGCACAAAGTTTAGGAATTATACTTTTGTTTTTTGTTGTAGAATGAACCATATTCTTATAAAAAATTGGCGGAAAAAAATTAGAAAAAATACTGTTGCATATATTGTGAAAAATTTGCTGAGCCAATACTTTTTGCCGGCAGTGTACATACTTTCTTAGACCTGAAAATTTCTAATTACATACAAAAAAAAAAACAATAAAATGTAATTTAAAACATTTTTTCCGCCCATATAAACTACTCCCATCGCCTCGGGGGTTTTCCATTGCCCTCCGAGGGGCGACTGCTGTTAACAAAAAAAAAATTGTCTATATTTTTTGCGATGTTGCTTTGACCGTGGCTTGAACCCAGGCAATGCGGAGCGATAACGCGCACTGCTAACCACTACTTGTTTCGGTCAATGCGTTTATCCGAGACCTTTATCCAGTAGTGATTATGGGCGCTAGTAGATGCATCAATAACTAGTTGCTTGATTGTTTGCACATCCTAACTCAGCTGTGCTACTCTCACATGACGTTGTATTAGAAGAAGTGTTAGAAATCCTATTAGCGACGACAAGCGCTGTCATACTAGCAGACGTTTGAGCGAGCGAATCAGAGGAAACATAAGAAAGGTGAATAGGCAGGGCGACTGAGGCGTAAGACGACGGCTTCGTACTGACTGCGTTAGAGCCCTCAACAAGATCAGGGGAAACAGCAGGCAGCGAGCAATCAGAAGTAGCCGGAATGACAGCAACAGACGAAGACGAAAGAGATGAACGGCGATAAGCAGGAGCAGCGAAGACGATTAGTATCAGCATTACCGATGGTCAAACCCGTGTCCGTGACAGTGTTCGTTCAAGTTATGCTTATTATTATTTAAACGCGTGTAATGGCATGTACAGCGACGAAGCTCTTTTACTTCGGGTGTGAGCGAAGAAAGCGCGTTGGCCATGTTTTCAACATATTGTTTACGCAAAGATATTAAATCAGAGTGCAGTGTCTCAGTGGTTTCTACCAAACGACACTTGTCAGCTTGAAGAGCATGAATCACAGCAATAGAACGAGTCTGCTCTGACTTAAGAGCTTTAATGTGACAAATAATTTGACACCCCTATTCTGCACAATTCTATTCGGATTTTGCTACGAATCGTAGAAATAGTATGCTGCAATCCGAATCGTATTTTCGAACTTTCGAAATTCGTAACAATGGCATGCCTAAAAACAAACGAGTAAGCCCTTTTGCGTAAATTTGTACGAAAACCATTCTGTGTTGGAGGCGAGATAAAAGACGTAAATCGATGTGTGTTGTGCAGGAAATATTAGTGGTGTTCATTTAAACAGATAAATTTTATATAAACGAGTAAAACAGAATCTTTGTTGCCCCTTACCGAGAAACTTGGGTCCGGTTTAGTCATTACCTTCCTTTTATTAGCTCGGGATGTAACTATGTAATATTGATCGCCTAAAAGATGCAGCGATTTCTATTCTCAAGTTACATACCTGATGACAGTACGAATGGCAATTATAATAGGGAGGTTTTAGTTTTTTAAACTACAATTTTTATTATTTTTACAATGCTTTTCGGTTGTTGTGTCCAAACGCATAATCCGAATCCAAAAACTTTAACATCACATGTAATCGAAGGATTAAAATTTTATTCAAAACAAATATTTCAAATTTCCAAGCACTATCTTATTAATAAATTCGGTTTGCACTATGCACTGTTTTGCAAATTTCGACGTGGGTTCTGCTCAAAAATACTGTGGATGGCGTAGCCGGAGTGATGTGCACAAGAAGTGCTGTACCTCTCTTCTCCGGCAACACAGAAAGGAGAATTCTACTTAGTAAGGGTTATAATCCCTAAGCGCGGCTGAAGGCAGAATCAAGCGCAATAGGTGGTGGACCTAACAGAGTGCGAGTTTTCAATGGGTTGGAACGAGCTGTTGTTGCATTAACTGGATTGGGAACCAGTTCTTCAGGCATAGGAGGAGTTTTGGCTTGTGGTTCAACAATTCAACCAGAAGCTGACATAGATGCGCCCATGGTTACTATGGCCGACAGCTCCGCATATCTTTGTCAAATCATTCCCATAGCGCGCTCTTACTCCGCTGCTATAATTGCAAATGCAATAGAATCCATAGTTTCCTGCAAAATATGTAAAATCAAAAAATTTTACTATAAATAAGCCTTTCATGAGTATTTTTTTAAATTCCTTTCCACTTTGTTTTCCTTGATTCAGCTGTCTTCGAAAAACAACTGACAGCTGCACATGTTTCCGCAAGGGTTCAGCATGTGGATTTTTCGTTTTTCGTAGCGTAGCTACGAATTACGAATTACGAAAATCCGGGTTCTATAATAAGGGGGTTAGATAACGTAGCTTGCAGCTCAGTCTCTTTAACATTCTCACCAAGCCATTAAGTTGGTGCCGACTTTTGCGGTTGTTCTTTGAGGAAAAGTTATTGACACACACACACACCGGCCGAGTTTCTCAAACGCAAATTATTGGCAGTTTCACTGTCCACCAGCTTTACAGAATGCGGAGGAGTGCAAATAGATATCCGTCGAATGGCCGTACACTCTTTACAAAAGGATTTGTTGTCTGAGTTGAGCAAAAACTCCAAGTCCTTCTGCGAATCACCAGCGCGATCCAAATGGAAAAATTCTTTGCACTTAGCACACTGCACTTTTGCGCGATTGCGATCGACTATTTGTCCACAAGCATTTTAGATGAGTTTGTTGATATCAATAGTTAACTTTTTAGATAAAAAGAGTCACTATCTCAAGCATTAAAAAATGTAAAATTAACAGAGCTCGACAAAAACACGTGTTATCTCTTTTACTTCCACGAGGAACATTAAATTTGGGGATAGACAAAGGCGGATGGACCCGAGAGGACATAATCTTCGTATAAGCATCTATTCGAAGGGTTGCAGCATCGTCACTTTCCGTGTCTGTTATCATAGATAGGAAAATGTTTTCTGGATGAAAGAAATATTCAATATTTTCCACCGTGGGACGAATTATTAACTGCAAGTCTAGTGGCAGACGACGCATTTAGCATGCATATGGACTGGTATACATTTCGACTTCGGTGAAAAGCTTCGCAATGTCGACAAGTAAGTCCTTTTTAATACTTTTTCTGCGATTCCTGGTCGAATATCCTTATAAACATGTTACAAGTAAAGCACCGGCGCGATTTGATGGGCCAGTTCTATCAAGAGCAGCGCAATAAGTTTGAAGATTGACGTCCGATACTTATAATCCTTTTGTCGCTTCTTCACTGATAAAGGGAACGTAACCGTGGTTATGGACAAGTTGGAATATGATGCTAAGATGCAGTTAATCGTCAACAATATTTCCACTTACAGAATTTTGAAACGTGACCCTACAAGTAAATTACAAGCCAAAAATAATGAAATCGTAAAATCGCAGAAGAAAAGAACAATCTATCTTGCAAAATAACCAATCCACCATGGAATCTACGGTTTGCCAAAAACACACAAACAAGGTATCACCCTTAGACCCATTTGTTCGTCCATAAACTCCCCATTCTATAATCTGTGTAATTATGTTGTTAATATTCTTAAAAATATAACTAAATCTTCTGACTATAATGTAAGAGACGCGATTGAAAATCGAGGATACCTATATATATGATGACGAAAGTTTAGTATCGTTTGATGTTGTGTCGTTGTTCCCTGGAATCCCGGTGGATTTGGTTATAAACATTATTGCTTCCAAGTGGAATGACATTAAAGAATATACAAATTTACCAAAGGAACTATTTCTAAGTATGGTGAAATTTTGTATAAAAGAGAACTGCTATTTCAAATATAATGACAAAATATACGAACGACGGTCGGGAATGCCTATGGGGTCACCGGCATCACCAGTCATAGCAGATATCGTAATGGAGGATTTACTAACCAAATTTTGGGGGATTCTAAAAATAAACCGGACGCTGTGGTGTAGTGGTAAGCAGTGCGCGCTTCCGCTCCGCATCGCCAAAAAATATAGAAAAAAGGTTTTTTCTTAACAGCGGTCGTCTCTCGGCAGGCAATGGCAAACCACCGAGTGTATTTCTACCATGAAAAACAGCTTCTCATAAAAAAATACAATCGCCGTTCGGAGTCGGCGTAAAAGTGTAGGTCCCTCGGCTTTGTGTGACAACATCAAGGCGCACGCCACAAATCGGAGGAGAAGCTCGGCCAAACATTAACATATGTTTAAGCGCCAATCTATTATTATTATTAAAAATAAACCGCGTATTCCAACGAAATATGTTGATGATTTGTTTGCTGTAATCAAAACAGAAGATAAAGACAATATGCTTACTCTATTAAATAACTACCACAAAACGATACAATTTACGATAGAAATAGAAAAAGATGGACAAGTACCCTATTTGGACACCCTAGTAATCGGGAAGAACAACAAATTAAATACTGACTGGCATGCCAAACCCACGAATGATCGAATACAAGATTGTGCCGATGAAAGAGGATTTTTGAGCTTAATTTTTGCGTGACGTCATCTTGGTGCAATTGCGAGAGAGAAATGCCAAAACGCATAGAAAAACATGTAAACAATGCAGAAAATGTGTTTATTTTAATATTACATGGACCAATTTCTCAGGAAACAATAAATATAAAAATATTGATTAATTAGGAACACATAGCAATAATTTTGGACATGTAGCCCTTTAGGTAAGTACGATTTTTAGCACATGAAAAAGTTGATATATTAACAGTGTTTGGAATTTCATGCAGACCAAAAGGAAGGTGTGCAGCAAAGTGAATTTTTGGACTCGCCATTGTAAAAAGCCATGCAGAGTGCATATTTATATTTGTAGACGGTAGCTAACCACCATAAACTCCTGTTGACTCCACAGCTTTTATTTGACGACTTTTGTACCATTTCCGAGAGGATGCATGAGTGTGGATTCTTTGGAAACAAATAATCTATGTAAGTAAAACATAATTTAAGCTGAACTTTTAAAATGTATAATAATTTGGGCACTGTTTTGTATAAGGTACGTAACAGCGCGGTAAGATGCCGCTTGAATTAGCGCCTGGCGACCTTATCCACTGGTGCAATACCTCATACCAGCACTAAAAAGAATCAGGTATCAACAAAAAAGGTAGGTAGTGAAGTCTATTGACTGTAGCAACTGCTTTTGTATGTATGCCATTGCCAGCATATTAAACCAGCAACTGTCTACATTCACCATGGAAATATACGTACTACANTCATGTATCTATTGACTGTAGCAACTGCTTTTGTATGTATGCCATTGCCAGCATATTAAACCAGCAACTGTCTACATTCACCATGGAAATATACGTACTACAATTCACCAAGCAAAGCCCAACATAGTTCCATGAAGAAGCTCATAGCTCATACACAAAGCTCGATTTGGTGTTTAATGCATCCCCTTGTCGGCAGAACTGCTTCCACTTTTTCGACAGGTTTGGGTCCGTTGGAAATGAAAAAAAAAAATTATATCGCACGCTGTCCTTTTGTTTTCACTATTACACTTTGCCACTACACACTTCGTTTTGCTTTGTAATGTCTCAATAATAGTTTAAAACCACGCAGAAATGTTAACGCACAAATATTAAAATTTTTATTTGATTTTTTCGTATGCTCACAATCAACAATTGCACCAAGATGACGTCACGCACACAAGTGATTCTGTCAAAATCACAAAGAGCGGATTAGCGGTACCACGATTGGCGCAATCTCTATTTCTCTCAATCGTGTGCCATACCTACGTCGTCGGGGAGACTAATTAATTACAACTCAAAGCATGAGAAGAAAACGATTTGAAATACTGCTACCAATTTAATAAGAAAAGTCTTCAATATCAGCGATACCGTTTTTCATAAAAAGAACAAAAATATTATCCACAAAATTCTGGAACAAAACGAGCTCCCTCCGTACATAATTAGGAAGCTTATTCAAAACTTTTACACCAGGACCACTTCAGAAAAGTCCAATAATGAGAACAAAATATATAAACCCAAACAAACATGCCAACATATATGACCAAGAAAAGGTCCAAATAGCGTTCACATACAGCAATACACTAAAGAAAATTATTGCAACACCAAAAACATTATTCCTAGGTACGAGAAAACGGACGAAATATATACACTCCCACTTATGCGACAAAGTATATGTGGGGACAACAAAAAATAAACCCAAGATAAGGATTTCCGCACACAAATCAAATATTAGGTTAAGAAAGATCTCAACGGAGAATAAGACGGCCTTGTCAGCTCACTGTAGGGATACGGGACACTATCCCGAATTTTGATAATGTTGCCATTCTTCAAGAAGAGAAGAATTATAATAAACGCTTTATTTTGGAAATGTTGCACCAAATGAACACCCCTAATGACAAGAGGATCTATAGTTGAACGGACACAGAAAATTGTGCACATGTATATCGCAATTTGATTTTAAATTCACAACAACAATCCTCAACATATGCAGGTGTTCCACCACCCTCTTCGACAATCAACAGTCGTTTCGTTTTGCCAACAGTTCTCCGAAGAACAACAACACAATACTGTGATTTCATATGTATGTACATATTTACGTCTTACTGTCCAATATTAGTTGAGATCCCGTACGAGTCCGGTCTAGTCAGAAATAGTCAGAATCAGTCAGATTTTACTGGAAATCGATCCCGTAGTCGGTTCTCTGACTATTGAGAGCACAAAAAAGAGAGTAAATACGGTTCTCTCTGTCTGAAGTTACCAGTTTTTGTCCGAGAATTTTTTGCTGGTAAATTCTGGTAAATGTGTCAAACGATCAGCTGTAGTGTGTTTGGCAACCAAATTGTAAACAAAAGAAAAGTGCACTCTGCTAATTCATGTTGAAAAGTATTTAATTACTTGTTTAAGTGGATTCTAATGAATTTGAAAGTATTTTTGGTTATTTACATGTGTGAGCTGAGTGTGTTTACATACAAAATAAGCAAAAATTTACGACCAAAATTTGGAGGTTATGTTGAAGTTGACAGAAGTTACCATTTTTTACTAGAAAGCGATCCCGTACTTTTCAATGTTACTCTCTCGCTCTGAGTGAATTTTTATTTTTTGGCAGTTTTACTAGTCCGAGTCCGAGGAATACGGGATTGCACCTATTGCTTGTATTGTTATTTGTATGTTTTTTGTTTATAATTATGGTATGGTTAAATTGGTTACTTCTTATGCTTATGTTCACTTGCCTAAAATTGAAGTTTATTGTTGTTCATATATAATTTTTGTTTACAATTACGGTATTCTTAATTGTTTATTTTGTTATGCTTAAGTTCTTCTGCCCAAAAATTTTCACTTACTGCCGTCCCTAAATTGGAGCGCTAAGCGTTGCGTTATCCATTGTCGACGAGTGTCAGCGCGCGCTATCCCCAAATCAACGCGTCGTAATTTTTGACGTTTTCTCAGATCCTCTCGTTTTTATTCTCGTTTCCTCTTTCACTTTTTTGTCCTTTCTCTTTCTTTCCGTCTTCCGCATCCAACTTCAACACGTAACGCCCTGTCAAAAATGAAAATTCCATTTGCTCGGCGTTAGCGCCGCGTTATTGTGGGATGCTTCATACAAATTGTATGGGCATGAGGATTTTTGACAGTTGTTTGGCGCTTGACGCGCCAATTTAGGGATGGCAGTTACTTAAATTATATTTCTGCAATCCTAATCAGTCGACCAGGCACAACTAAGAGTGTAAGTTGTGTTTAACTTTGATTTTACAATAATTTTACATGTTAATAATATGTCAATGTGTTTATGTGTACTTACAGTCCTAAAGATGACCTCAGATTGAGGTCGAAATATCGATATTAAAAATTACAGAACTAAAACCTGTGTCTTATGTATTCTCTGAGCATCGAGCTTATATATAAAATTTACATCAGTTTAATAACAAAGATAAATAAGAAAAAAAAAATACCTGCTCTGGCACTCGAACTTTGCATCTCTCGACTAGCACTCCAGAGCTTTGCTCTGTCGGCAATTGCCACTGTTTCAGCGTCACGAGCAAAATGACATACTTATTCTTTTCACAGGGGATGAAATACAAGTAAATTTTTCCTAAAAACTAAGGAATTGTGTTTTATGTATTATGGAACGAATTTCCGTCATCCCTTGTCAAATTTGGTTTGGAGACAAACCGGTTTCGGCGTTGTGCCATCTTCAGTGTAATTTTTCGTTCTGCATAATTTTTGTTGGTTGCTCGTATTTATACTCCTTGTTAACTACCTCTTTCTTTTTGTTAGGTACGTCTTTTTAGTTTTGCAGTGTTTGCGGTACTCAATAGGTAGATGAATTGTTTTGGCTCGTGTTTGACGGCAGGTAGAAGTCCGTGATTTTTACCCCCTTTGTTTTTTGCAGTTGGTGTATTCCCTTCCATATCTGTCCTTAATATTTTGTTGTTGTCATTCTTCTTCTTGTACAGTAGTTTTAGAGGTTCAAACAGTACGT
>NW_016157139.1:407209-448321 GCF_001687245.7 Rhagoletis zephyria | reverse complement strand
GAAAATTTGTGTTTTACTTAAACTGAGTCAAATAGTTTACTCATATTAAGGCAGCCATGTCACTGGGTCCTTTAAAGGTAATATTTCCTTAGAATGATGGTGATTTCGTTTCTCCCAAAAAATGTTGCCCTCGCCCGGTGCAAAATGTGTTTGATGTTATAGTCAACCCTTTGAAAAGGCATGTTTTTGCCTTCTTCTCCTTGTCCAGCTCACGCATTTCATCATATTATCATTTTAAGCAACCATCCGATTTTCAGGGCAACCGTCTCCCCTGACAAAGCTTCAAAGGACGGAAAAAGTGCCTTTTTTGCCTTACGAAATTGTAGCATTTTAAGAAATGAACACTAAATTTTCTCACCCTTTGCCTTTAATTTAGAATCGAACACGAAAAGAGAAATTAAAAGGCGAAATTTTTTGGTAGAAACGAAATCACCATAATATACTTTTTTCTTTGCATCATGGAATGTTTTATATTAACCCTGGGATTCGGTACTTCAGTCTCATCTCAAGTCACTAAATTTGAGATTAGCAATTCTTCTTCTTCTTAATTGGCTCTGTAACCGCCTAAGCGATTTTGGCCGAGTCCAAAACAGCACGCCAGTCATTTCTCTTCTGTGCTAACTGACGCCAATTGAAAATGCCAAGTGAAGCCAAGTCTTTCTCCACCTGGTCTTTCCAACGCAGAGGAGGCCTTCCTCTTCTTCTGTTACCAGCATCGCGGCCCGCGTTGAATATTTTCAGAGCAGGAGCGTTTCTGTCCATCCGAACGACATGGCCAAGCCAGCGGAGCCGCTGAATTTTAATTCGCTGCACTATGTCTATATCGTTGTAAAGCTCATACAGCTCATCGTTAAATCGTCTGCGATATTCGCCATCACCAACGCGTAAAGGTCCGTAAATCTTTCGCAGAATCTTTCTCTCGAAAACTCCAAGAGCCGCCTCATCAGATGCTTTCATTGTCCATGCTTCCGCGCCATACACCAGCACAGGCATGATGAGTGACTTATAGAGTGTGATCTTTGTACGACGAGAGAGGACTTTACTTCTCAATTGCCTACTCAGCCCAAAGTAGCACTTGTTGGCAAGAGTGATTCTCCGTTGGATTTCAAGGCTGACATTATTATTGGTGTTAATGCTGGTTCCCAAATAAACGAAGTCGTCTACTTTTTCAAACTTGTAACTGTCAACAGTGACGTGGGTGCCAAGACGCGTATGCTCTGACTGTTTGTGTGCTGACAGGAGATACTTCGTTTTGTCCTCGTTCACCACCAGACCCATTCGCTTTGCTTCTCTATCCAATCCCGAGAAGGCAGAACAGACGTAGCCCTTGTTTTTACCGATAATATCGATGTCGTCGGCATACGCCAGCAATTGTACGCTCTTATAAAGTATTGTGCCTGAGCGGTTCAGTTCTGCGGCTCTTATTATCTTCTCCAACATAAGATTAAAGAAATCACACGAAAGGGAGTCCCCTTGTCTGAAACCTCGTTTGGTATCAAACGGCTCGGAGAGGTCCTTCCCTATTCTGACGGAGCTGGTGGTATTGCTCAACGTCATTTTTGTGACTTGAGACGATTGGGATATTCAGAACGAGAGAGTCACAAAAAGTTCACCAAAAATATGTGGTGAAAGCAAACACAGAAAATCATCTGATAGTGTTTATGAATGCCTTTTGCCCGCGCCGCACAGTGTTTCGACTATATGGAGGCAGGTGGAAATAATAGTAAACCTGCACCAATTTCACTGAAATTTGATATGTGCTCTAGTTTTACTTAGAAATAGGGTGGTATGAAATTTGGTAAAGATGGCATAATTGCCACGCCTTCTACTCTTGTGGGCGGAAATATTAAATTTCATCCGACTTCGATGAAATTTAGTTTGTGCTCTCTTTTTTATTAGGAAAACCTTAATATAAAATATAGGGAAGATTGGATCACTATAACGTCCAAAACTCACAAAAAATGTGGGCCCAGTCGTTAAATGTGATGGAATTCTGTTTTTTTTCCCTGCTTTTCACTCTCAGAAAACAAAGGTTATACTATAAAATGACTTAGGTTTAAATACTCGCATTTTTTCCAATGTTTGGTGAGAGTTTTTCATTGTTCGAATAATTCTTTTCGCGAAATTATGCAAAAAGAAGCTGAAAATCAAAAATTTGGAAAATCAAAAATTACATATATTTGCAAAGCCGCGCGCAAAGATCAAATTATATATTCCAAAACTACATAAAATTCTCTAAAACATTTGTCTAATTTGAAGACCTGACGGACCGGTACTCACACTTTTTTTACTAATAATCTTTAGCGTCTAAATTTCAAAGTAAATTTGTTGGTAAGAAAATAGGAAAGTACCAAATAAATGATAAATACATTCACCTATATATTTATTCCACGATATTTAAATAATTGATTACAGTTGAAAAAGAAACATTTTCTTTAATGGGTTAGTCGCCAAAGGCAACTTAACTGATTACTCGGTATCGCGCCGATTCCCATATTTCTTTGGAAATGTAACGTTCGTGAAGAACGGGGGTGAGTAAATAATGTGAAATGTGCTATTTGTGACTTTTACTTTTCCCTCCCTAAGTCCAACCTGTTTTTTTTATCAACTGTCACCATGACATTTTTATATCTGCCTCCATATAGTCGAAACACTGTGCGCCGCTCACAGAGTCGCAATGGCCGAGTGGTCGAAGCATTAGGCTGGCAGCCGAGAGGGTTCGGGTTCAAGTCCTCCTCGGCCGCACAGTGTATCATTTCCATATTCTAAAAAATATTAATTACATTATTTTATGTCGCCAAATTTCAAAACAACGTCAAGAATGTTTTCAGAAATGCCTGATAAAGACGAAACAATAACAACTAAAAAGTTTAAATCAAAGTGTATGGCGGGACGGCGTTTGATTTGGAAAATTACTGAGCGCAATAATATTTAAACTTGTATATTTAAAACTGAATCTCAATGTTTAATTTGTCGGTGTTATGTGATTTATGCTACAATTGCTAAAATATCATTTTGGTCTTATTTTTTTAGGTATGATCTTTTTAATGAATATACATTTTTGATAATTTAGTAAACTAGGACTGAGTATTTCATGTTAAAGTAAAACGATGTTGACTTAGACTTATTTTTAGCAAATTATTATTTTTATTAGACCCGAAAACTCGTTATCCGCCACTATTCGATAAAGTTTGTATCTCAGTTTATTTGCCACTGCTCTTAGACTTTAAACAACACAATTTTAGCTGCTGGAAAGTGCAGGTTTTGATGAAATTTTCTTTTTTCTGGCCTACTGGGAATTTCATTTTCTTCGAGTAATTCATTTGCATTTTATCTTGACCGAGACAAATTCTTGTATTTTTGCTTTGAATAGAGAAAGCCTGATTCATTACATTTCCAATGGTATCCCATTTTTGTAAATAGAGCAAGAAATATTGAACTTATAACGGAATTTTGTTGACCCAACTTGACTTTTATCTCGATATTTTCCACGCCCATAATTAAAGAAAATATATTTATTTTTAAGTCCATTTCTATCAGTTTATAATTCCTTGTTATAGGGAAATTCTAATTATAAATTTTGGGCATTTTAGCCTTTGTAGTTAGCTAAATATTTCAGTTTTTGTATTTTAAAAAATTGCAGTTATATAATAGGGTGGCGTAACAGTAACTATAAATTACCAATTTTTTGTAAAAAGCTTCGCCTATCTTATAACGTACCTTGTNAACTATAAATTACCAATTTTTTGTAAAAAGCTTCGCCTATCTTATAACGTACTTTGTGCAAAATTCCATGAATCTATCTTCAATAGTTTTCGAATTACAGAATTAAACGTAGCTAGATGGGTCAAATCTTACACTGTGGGCCGTAGAGGATTTTTCTTATTTTTATTTTTTTATTTTTTTTAGTTTTATTTTTTTTTTAACAATCTTTAGATTTTAATGTTTTGAAAACAAAAAAATTAAATTTTTTTCAATACATTTGTATGATATTAAAGCATTTTGGTTTATTTCCTAATGAAATTGGAAATGGAAAGAAATAAGCTTTTCCTCCATACTTCTATTTTTGTGACCGGCTCTTAGCCAGCTGACAAATTAGTGACTTATTTTTGAGACTAGAGACGTGAGAAAGCGTACTGAATACCAAATAGTCTCAAAATCCAAGTGCAGGTATATAAAAATAATTGCTGTGGGTCCCTGGGCCACAGGATGCGGGGTCCTCACATTCCACCCCCGGCAGCGATACCTACGACCACCTTTCCAGCTTTAGTTTCTCTATAGTCTTGGCCGTGTACGATGCGCTTAACGGTTGTCGCTTGTGGCTTTGACGTTGGTAACTTACGTGCGACTCTATTTCCGCTATCAACTCTTCCGGCAACGCACAAAGACAGCGTCTCATAAAAATACAATCGTCATTCGGAGTCAGGAGTAGGTCATTCCCCTTTGTGTGACAACATCAAGGCGCACGCCAGAAATCGGAGGAGAAGCTGCCACACTAACATATGTGTAAGCGCCAATCTATTATTATTATTGTTATAATAAAATAATGTATAAAAACATTTTTTTAAAAACAAGCTTTTATTTAACATGTACAATCAAAGGAATAAAATAAAGTAGTGTAATTAAAGATTTTTTAGCAAGGAAATTTTGTTAAAACTGCACTAAAATGAATAAAATAAAATAAGTTAAGGTCTCGTTAAAGTTACTAAAGTGAAAGGAGTTACTCAAACCCTAATGAAAATTACTAACAATTTGTACTGATTTACTTCGCTTTTAAAAAAGTTTGTTGCGCGAATAGCGAACCGGCATTTACATATGTATCTGCATACATATATACACATACCTATCCAATTATGCATGTATGCTGAATTCGCCCGCCAACTATGCATGTTCGCCCCGAGGATTGTTCTATACCAAAAAAAAAAATATAAATATATTATTTATTTAACCATATTTAAATGCTGACGATTTTTTTGGTCGCCCTTTTGCATTTTTCGGGGTTTTTGTGGCTTTTTGGCGGACCTATAAATTATAGTTGCGATGAAAAAATGCTTAAGGAAACAATTGAGTATTAGCGAAAAAATTGTACGATGTAAAAAATGGCGGAAAGTTGGAACTAAGCGGAACTACTCACCTGTGCGTTTCTAGGACAAACAGACGGTCAAAGGTTAGACAATATGAACGTGTCCAATGTGTCACGAATTAGGAGCATAATCAGAAACAAACAGGTGTCTTATTTAATTTAAGCATTCAGCTCAAGTATAAACCACAGTCCCGGTAGGTGATCTACAGAAATTCGTATAGAAATATCTCGAAGTTAACAGCTGATTCATTCAAACTTATTTCCGGTATCTTGTCTTACCAAGGAATTCACAATAGAATCTATCATACCACTGCCTAAAACTATACTACTTAGTTGTGCCGGCAAATTACGCTCTGCTAACACTAGCAGTACTGAAAACGCTGTAAAAAAGCTGTTAAGTGAAGATCACATGGTTTTTACATTTTTCCGGATTTGTCAAAGAGTGGTCTTGTTTAGAAATTTGAGTTCAGCTCAATAAAAGAATTTCCGAACAACACCAATCTATACCTGCCAAAATGTACAAATCAAATTATCCCTGCTTAAGATTAAGACAAACATAGGGAGCTGCGAAAACGTAAAAATTTGTTCTATATCAGGAGATTTTTGCAAATTATTTGGAAATTCATACTATAAGTGTGTATGAGTTTCCAAATAATTTGCAAAAATCTCCTGATACAGAACAAACATAAAACTTAATTGTATGCTATGCACTTTGTTAGCTTTGAATTTTAACGTTTTCGCAGCATACCTGCTTTCGAACGAATTAGTATTTATATCTAGTATTGCAAGAATAATAGCATTCAGTGGAAACATATGTATGTAAGTTAACTACATACACATCGTCGATGTTTTTGCAAAACCGCCCATCGACCAATTGCAAAACCGCCTATCTTGCGGCACTCAAATTTTACAGGAGAGCGAAAAAACGGTTTATTCTTTGAAGGCATTGCCTTGATAGGTAGTATTTTGTCTAGCTATTATTTTACAAATCTGTTGTTTTAATAACGATTTGTATGCATAAATCTCGATGCCTGGAGTTCAGGGTTACCAAATCTCATTTTTTCGACAACGGCGATTTAGGCAGTTTTGCAACTGGTTGATGGGCGGTTTTGCAAAAACATCGACGATATCTTCGATATAAGAATCGTAAAATCGTTATTAAAACAACAGATTTGTAAAATAATAGCTAGAGAAAGTACCGCCTACCAAAGCAATGTCTTCAAAGAAAACCCATTTTTTCGCTCTAATGTAAAATTTGAGTGCCTAACGGTGCGTTTACATTGGACAATGCTGTCAAGACTATGAAGATATACGTATCGTATAGTTGTCAAAAACGCATGCCTGGAAAAGTAAGCATGTATTAGTAAAAAAGTGTGCATGTATTGCTATTGTCATGACAGTATTGTCCGGTGTAAACCCTAAGTAAGATAGGCGGTTTTGCAATTGGTCGATGGGCGGTTTTGCAAAAACATCAACGATATGTATATCCGTACATATGAACATATGTATGCTCTTAAGACGAATACACAGGAAATTAAAATTTTTGTAACGTTGCTAGAGCACACTTCCGATTTATGTCCTTAACACCAAATTATTTGATTAACAAATTTTTGCGTAGAACGCTGAAACCGAATCGCAAACGCACTGCNATCTATACCTGCCAAAATGTACAAATCAAATTATCCCTGCTTAAGATTAAGACAAACATAGGGAGCTGCGAAAACGTAAAAATTTGTTCTATATCAGGAGATTTTTGCAAATTATTTGGAAATTCATACTATAAGTGTGTATGAGTTTCCAAATAATTTGCAAAAATCTCCTGATACAGAACAAACATAAAACTTAATTGTATGCTATGCACTTTGTTAGCTTTGAATTTTAACGTTTTCGCAGCATACCTGCTTTCGAACGAATTAGTATTTATATCTAGTATTGCAAGAATGATAGCATTCAGTGGAAACATATGTATGTAAGTTAACTACATACACATCGTCGATGTTTTTGCAAAACCGCCCATCGACCAATTGCAAAACCGCCTATCTTGCGGCACTCAAATTTTACAGGAGAGCGAAAAAACGGTTTATTCTTTGAAGGCATTGCCTTGATAGGTAGTATTTTGTCTAGCTATTATTTTACAAATCTGTTGTTTTAATAACGATTTGTATGCATAAATCTCGATGCCTGGAGTTCAGGGTTACCAAATCTCATTTTTTCGACAACGGCGATTTAGGCAGTTTTGCAACTGGTTGATGGGCGGTTTTGCAAAAACATCGACGATATCTTCGATATAAGAATCGTAAAATCGTTATTAAAACAACAGATTTGTAAAATAATAGCTAGAGAAAGTACCGCCTACCAAAGCAATGTCTTCAAAGAAAACCCATTTTTTCGCTCTAATGTAAAATTTGAGTGCCTAACGGTGCGTTTACATTGGACAATGCTGTCAAGACTATGAAGATATACGTATCGTATAGTTGTCAAAAACGCATGCCTGGAAAAGTAAGCATGTATTAGTAAAAAAGTGTGCATGTATTGCTATTGTCATGACAGTATTGTCCGGTGTAAACCCTAAGTAAGATAGGCGGTTTTGCAATTGGTCGATGGGCGGTTTTGCAAAAACATCAACGATATGTATATCCGTACATATGAACATATGTATGCTCTTAAGACGAATACACAGGAAATTAAAATTTTTGTAACGTTGCTAGAGCACACTTCCGATTTATGTCCTTAACACCAAATTATTTGATTAACAAATTTTTGCGTAGAACGCTGAAACCGAATCGCAAACGCACTGCAGAGAGTTTCAAGATGTCAAACGACAACAATTAACTAGGGGCCGTTCAATATCCGGTTAACCCAAACCGGATTGTACATGTTAAATAAAAGCTTGTTTTTAAAAAATATTTTTTTTTTTTTACTGCGGCTGTGAAAATTTCCTTTACCAATTTTTTATACATTTTGCTTAACATACATTTAGCTTTAATAACAACTGCAATCAACCAAATAATGTAATTCTTAACAGATTCGCCTAAAACTATATTCTCTATCTCTACATGTAAGTTTATGAAACCTAAGAGTTAGGCCATGTTAGAAACAGTTCATACTAATTTCCGGTATTTTGTCTTAGCAAAGAATTCATAACAGAATATATCATACCAGTGCCTGATACTAAAGGGTGAACACACCAAAACTGCGACACTTAGAAATTACTACCAGAAACAAACTAGAAGGCTTTGCATTTTTTATTTTTTTTTGTATTATATAACTTGGAAGTTTGGATGTTATTAAAATGTTAAAATATTAGTTATTATTTGCTCCATATGCAAGTGATCGGTATTTTCATCGCACACGCGCCATCATGTTCTGCACGACTGCATCATCGACTTCACGCGATGCGCACAACTACTTTGTTTTGCACTCTTCAATATTTTTCACTGTTTCACCTGTTTTCTTCAAGATTCCTTTGACAATTGACCAATATTCCCCAATAGGACGTGGCTCTGGGCTATTCGGTGGATTGCAGTCTTGAGGTACAAAATTGATGTTATATGCATTATACCACGGCAATGTGTCCTTGGCATAGTGGCAAGTTGCCATGTCCGCCTAGAACGGTGGCCTACTCCTTATCTGTTGATAAATGACAGAAGACGCCTTTGGAGGCACTCATCCCGATAAACTTGATCATTCATTGTCCCGGATGGGAAAAAAGGGCTGCTCTTACGGCCACAGGAACAAATAGCTTGCCAAACCATGTGGTTTTTTGGAAATTTGGACTTAATTTTCAGCTTACAACCTTCAGGGGCATCTTGACGACTTGCAGCAGTATAAAAATCTTGACCTGCGATATATTTTGAATTTTTATAGCAGTAGGTTTCGTAGTCCATAAAAATGCAGTTGTATTTTTTAATTTAGAATTCATACAACTTCCGAATGCAGGATTTCGCTGTACCATATTACTTTGCGCCTCGGTCTGGCGCTGTTTGAGCTGTAGAACATCTCAATGAAGCTTTCCGCTTTACCTTTTGTACGAAGAACTGCGATCTCCGAACGGATTTTGCAACATAACGCGACAAAATCTTCGGATCTCGCGAAAACGCACTGAGGACCTTCAGAGCACTGTTTCTATCACTTTGACCATGCTAACCCCCGCTCCCTGGTTTTCTCGTAACTGCCAGGCCTTATTTGTACCGATTAAAACCCTGCAAACTGTCGAAGAGTGCAATCTTTAATTTTTTAGCAATTTTACGTGTACTTAAGGCCGGATCATTTATAAACTCGTGCAAAATGGTTTGTCTCGTTTCTAACTCGGTTTTAACTCAACTAGGAATCAAATTCAAATGAAATTTCTTCTACGTCCAACTAAGGTCATGGTCAGCTAATGGTATTTGAATTTCAAAATATTGAATTCGTTTTGGGTAAGTTATAAGCTTCCCAAAGTGTCGCAGTTTTGGTGTGTTCACCCTTTATACCACATAGTAGCGCCGGCAAATTACGCTCTGCTTTCACTAGCAATAGTGAACACGCTGTGGCCTCTGTGAGGCGAAAATGCTCCCAATTTGGGAGCAACACACGATGCTCTGCAAGCAGTTTCTGGTTGGGAGCCACAGTAGTGGCCACCCAAACAGACAGCTGCTTGCAGAGGAGCCCTCGCCGAGGCACGTCAGGAGGCATCTATATGACCTGACGGACGAAGTCCAGAGGTTCATTAAGCAGCCTCTGGATCCGTCAGGTTACAGACAGGCCCTGAACGGCATTCACAGGGACGCAGTCTCGAGTTATGTAGACTCAACACCTGTGAATGCCATTCTAGGCACACAAACACCGGACATTGACGCGGCGGAGCTCCATCTGCCTCGGGAGACCAGAACAACAATAGCCCAACTTCGCTCTGGCTACTGCAGCAGGCTAAATTCCTACCTGAGTAGGCTAAAAGCGGATGTGCCGAACGAATGTCCGGCATGCGGAGAGACCCCTCACGACTTGAAACATTCTCTTCGCATGCCCGGAAAACCCCACAACCCTAACGGCGTCGTCCCTGTGGACCGACCCCATAGAGGCTGCACGCTTCTTGGGGCTGCCGTTAGTGGAACTAGACGACAACGACTGAGATAACAGCTGATCTGGGCGGGGTTGTTGTAGCCGCTACAACAACGCTGTAAAGAAGCTGTTAAGCAGGGATCTCACGATTTGTAAATTTGTACAGATTTGTACAATCCCAATAAACACCAAAAAAATTGGAGATATTCATGGTACTCAAGTTGATATCCAACATCATTCTCCAACTCACCTCTAGCAGATACGTAAAAAGCGATAGAGAAGCGAATTTTAAATTATCAAGTGAGAAGCTAAAGCTATATAAAAAGCAAAATTACCAACAAAAAGTAAATAATCTTCAAAGTATCCTCAAATAATCTTGAAATAAAATAAAACCCGAAGTGAATCAAGTGGCAAAATTACTGTCGGACAGTATACTGTGAAGTGAATTATTATAATACGATATTGATTAACTACATTCAAGAAGGTATACGATATTTTACTATTTCAATTTCAGTATTTCAATGATTTGTTTGCGACCAATTCGAGAGTTACATTGGAGTTCAAGTTGAGAACTAGCATTTTATCAACTTGAGAAACAGGGTGCGGGGGGATGGGGGCGATCACTATCCGACCCCCAAAAGCTCGAAAAAGCAAAATTTCGGATAAAATATATTACCTCAAACGAAAAATTTTAATATTTTAATCTTCAATCGTAACCATTTTTTAGGCTTGCACAAGATTATTTATAGAATAAGAAATCGTGTAAAACTCTTCGTCAACGTGAAAAAGTAAAACAGTGGGTATGTAGATGCTATTAATGTACATATGTATGTATGTCAAATCGAACTTTCTGATACCACTTTTTGTCTATTTCCGCGGTGCACGTATGTAGGAAATTTCACTTTCAACTGTGTAACTAGACATTTGTATGCGCATAAAAATATTATTGGGGCGTTTTCTTGATTTCGTACGAATCGAAAATCTTGAAATTTTCCTATCATTTTCTGTACAAAAATTTCAAGGTTTCGATTCGTACGAAAACCAGAATAGGCGCCATTGACTTGAAAAATATAATAAAAATTAAAAAATTTTCATAGCCGTGCATTACCGTTTTTATAAATTTATATTATAAGAGCGTATTTTACAAAGATGAACAAAGACACGCCAAGCTAGTAGAAATCAGCAGTAACTATTTTACGCCAATACCGATAGTTGGTCTGATATGGCGTCAGAAATCAAAGGAGCCGTACAGGAAATTATAAAATATTGTCCTTGCGCTAAGCGTTGCCCGTGTTTCAACCACGCACTCAATAATTCACTTGCCAAAACTTCTCACGTCAACAAAGCGAAAGATTGCATTGCATTGATCAAAAAAATCATAAATTTCATAAATGCTTCACCTAAACGATTCGATACATTCAAAAAGTATTCCAATGAATCTTTGAGTTGACTATGTGAAACGCGTTGGACAGAGAAGCATGACGGAATAATGCAGTTCGAAAACAATATCACAAAAATCGTGGGAGTTTCATTAATAAAATCAGTGTGTGATGCAGAGTTTGTCATTTCAATGATTTGTTTGCGTGACGTACTTTCGGTAACGCGACCATTAAGTTTACTTCTCCAAGCGCCCTCGCTTGACTTGAATCGTGCTAGCGAAGCAGTCAATGGCACTCTGAATATTCTTCGAAATTATAGAGAAAATGCTGACACACATTTGTCTGATATGTTTTCAAAAGTTACCGATAGCGCTAAGGAATTTCGGGCTAACTATGGTGCGTCTAATGCTGAAGATTATTATCGAAAGGTTATATTTATACCGCTATTGGATAATATTTAGCTCGATCTCCAAGAAAGGTTGCCGACAGAGACATTAAACATTTTTAATTTGAACTTATTACTTCCATCTAAAATCGCTATCGAACGCGTAAAATCGCTTGGAAAACGATACGAACTTTTCTTAGAAAAAGACGGTATCAATTTGGAAGGAGAGTATAAAGTAAGGATAAATAAGGAAAGCGAAAAGCCATCCCCAAAATCAGCAGCAGAAGTTCTTGGTAAATGCGACGAATATACTTTTCCATTGATTAACAAACTTCTCCGCATTCTGGTCATACTTCCAGCTAGTAACGCTACTTCCGAAAGAAGTTTTTCAACCCTTCGCCGGTTAAAAATATGGTTGCGTAGTACCATGAATGAAGAAAGACTGATAGGTCTAGCACTTTTACACGTACACTTTACACTGCGTATAAAGATTCGCAAAAGGAAAGCGCAAAATTGAATTTGCAATTTCTATTATTACAATAAAAATTCTGAATAAGTTGTTAAGTTACTTAATTACATCCTTCATTTTACCAACATTGTAAGCAAGAAATAAGTATTTATATGTATATATTGCATTAATAAACCCAAGGTATAACTTTACATCTTGTGTGTGTTTTTTTTTTAAGTACATGCAATTGTTTTATTAAACCTTCCACCAAATTCACAAAATGAAAAGTAATATTATATCACAAAACACTTTACTTCACACTTCATAAAAAATACTCGAACCTATATTTGCATGAAAAATAAATTAGGGTTAGATGCCTGTAGTTTAACGTTATTTGACAAGTTGATCCCAAAAGCATACCTGCATACAAGAATACATATAGCATTCTGTGGTTGTATGCATTCATGAAGTATGCGTGCTTTATAAGTGAATTAGTGTGAACAATTCATGCGTAGTTTTGTGGCGCAACCTAAAAAACCTTCGTATACATGTTAGTGACAGTCCTGATTGTTCCCTTAGTCCTGAAGACCTTAATGATGCTTTTGTCAATCGTGTTACCCCCTCTTGTGTTAATGCTTGCTTTACATCCTGTCCTTCATCTGTTGTGTCTGCTTGTCAAGTCTTTGAGTTTAAAGCTGTATCAGAAGTTGAAGAGGCAATTTGTATTAATAAAAGAAGGTCCAATGCAATTGGGGCGGACAGCATACCAATTAAATTTATAAAAATAATTGCACCGTACATTCTGCTTACTCTCACCCATGTCATCAATCATAGTATCACAACTTCATGTTTCCCTGATGCATGGAAGGTTGCCACGGTGCAACCAATTGCTAAAAACAAGTCTGCGTGTAGTCCCAGTGATTTTCGACCAATAAGCATTTTACCCGCACTCTCCAAAGTCTTCGAGATATTGATGTCTGAACAAGTTCGTGACCATATTGATAAATTTAGCCTGCTGTCTCCGTTTCAGTCAGGCTTCAGAGCAAAGCATAGCTGCTCCACGGCTATCTTAAAAATTTTAGATGACATTAGAGTACCATTTGACAAAAACCAATTGACTTTATTATGCCTACTTGACTTCTCTAAAGCTTTTGACTCTGTGAACCATGACTTACTTTGCATGAAGTTAAAATACTATTTTGGTTTTGGGGATTCCGCAACGCGTCTCATGCGGAGCTACTTGGCGGGTAGAACCCAGTGTGTTAAAGTTGGCTCGAAAACTTCTGGTCTAAAACCACTGCTAGCTGGTGTACCCCAAGGATCTATCATGGGTCCATTATTATTCAGTCTCTTTATAAATGACATATTTTCTGCTTGCCAGCATGTATATATGCATGCGCATGCTGATGACATTCAGCTATATCTGTCTGGAAATCATGGAGAAACAAGGGAAATCTGTACAAGGTTAAACAATGACTTAGCATCCATTTTTACATGGGCGAAGAGAAATGAGCTATGTCTAAACAGTGAAAAATCGTATGTGCTACCTATATCTAGAAAACGAATAAGAATCGCAAATATCCCGCCTTTATATATTGCCGATAAGCGTCGTAAGCTCGTGTCAAAAGTGATTAACCTCTGCCGATAAGTGTCGTAAGCTCGTGTCAAAAGTGATTAACCTCGGATTCATCATTAACACTAGCTTAACGTGTGATGACCATGTGAGCTCGATAGTTAGCAGAGTGTATAATATCTTAAGAAATTTACGAATGTCTGCAACTTTTACGCCGGTCCATGTACAGAGAAAACTTGCTATACAACTAATAATGCCTATCATTTGCTACAATTGAATGTGAAATAACACAAATTTGCTTTATTTCATTTCTCGTTGAGCAATAAGACCAACTTTTATACTTAACAGTTTGAGTAATAAAGCACACTAGTGAAACTGCTTTTTAATGTCCAAGTAATGGGAATTATTGTGTATGGTGTTATTGCATGCTGCATCCCACCCATAGTGGAATTTACCAGGTGCCACTGCTTTATTTGAAAATTTGCCTATAAAATGCCGAATGTCAGAAAATAAAGCGAGAAAGCTGTTTTATTACTTCATCTGTTTATTGCGACATGGTTTCATGCAAACATTTTAAAGTTTTCGAGCAATGTTTTTAACATATATTAAAAAGCATGCAGAAAAAATTCATACAAAAGCGATATGTCCAATATGCGGAACAGTTTTTAAAGACTTTGCTTTTCCTATATTTTGTTAGACTCTTCATAAGTGTAAAAATATTTTGTGAATATTACTTTCTTCATGTGAATCATATCACATTTTTTGTTTAATTCAAGGCATATCAAACCGGTTTAGAGCATTTGAGCAAAAACAACATTTGCCCATGATACAAAAAGAAGGTAGTTTCATTTCAAAATTTTTGACAAAAAATAAGTTTTTGAAGTTTCATAAATTGTACAAAATTATGATATCAATGAAACAATACATCAGAGGGTTTAATGTTGTGCGTTGGAAATGTTCGGTCATTTGTAAAATGATTTTTTGGTGGGGAGCGGAAACGGAAGGTGCGTGTCATCAAAAACTTACTAGAAAGAGAACAGTATCAACTTTAAGATAATTCACCCTTCGCCTCCCTGCCCCTTCTACAGACACTCGGGGCCCATTTCAAAATGGGGTAAAATTAGCATTTTCGCAAAGAAAAATTAAACTCGTGTTAGGCCATCAGCAGTGGGTACTCTTTCCCATTTTGGTAGCCTTCGGCCGCGCTAGTGAAAATAACCTCATCAGTCCAACTCTGGTTACGCTATCCACAGTATATTTGGGCAAAATTTACCTCCAAATTTACAAAAAAAAGGTGCATATTTTAAACCGAAACCTTTGTTTTAACTTGAAGCTTAGTCCTTTGGCTAGACGTATATGTTAAAATTTTTTGATTCGGATCACGGGTTTGAACACGATAACCCAAAATCATTGTACAAATTAGGAATGTTGCGAATGTGGAATTTTAGACATCCGCGGATGCGAATGCGTATGCGATTATCTAAAAGCTAACAACCGCGGATGCAGATGTCAAGTATTTTTAAGAAACAATTAGAATCTAGCATAATGGCGAGATCGTTGTTTAAACAGCGCTTACAAAGCCAAACCAGATGTGTCAGGTTTTTCTAATGCTTTTTAAAAATAGTGCTCCATTGTCATTCCTTTGGCTGTTTCAGAATTTGGGGAATCTGTACCTTCATCAGCGTTTTTCGATTTTAGTTTTTGTAGTTCATTTTTAATACTTTCTTCTGCGACTGGTTTGAACAATCCGTGCCTATAGCGAGCTAAATAGGTGGATATGGAAAATAAATTATTGTTTTCCTGGAATGAAAATTTTGAACAAAATTCTGTTTTCAAAGTCGTGGCTGTCAGCGGAATCGGATAAGAACACTGTTATTTTTTAAAAAAGCACCCCGTTTTTTAAAAACATTTGAATCTCAGATACTTACGTAATTCTTATCTTATTAAAGGTCAGACCTATTAACTTCCAACCTTTGTTGGAAATAAAGAAAAACTCAGATTTTGGTATTATTTCCCATTTAAAAGTGAAATAAGGCAAATTTTGCGTTATTGCCGTTTTTGTTATTTCACCCCCCCCCAACTAGTCTACAGTAAACTAAGCTCTAAATCTGCTCATAAAATTGATGTTACATTCAACCATGTTACACGCTATGTGTTCGGGTTGGCAAAATTTGACCATATCTCTGGTTGGAGAATGAGTTTACTAGGCTGTGAAATTGCTAACTATCTGAAAGCCAGAAACTGCATCTTTCTCTGTCGGCTTATTATGTATAATGAGNAGTTTTCGAGCAATGTTTTTAACATATATTAAAAAGCATGCAGAAAAAATTCATACAAAAGCGATATGTCCAATATGCGGAACAGTTTTTAAAGACTTTGCTTTTCCTATATTTTGTTAGACTCTTCATAAGTGTAAAAATATTTTGTGAATATTACTTTCTTCATGTGAATCATATCACATTTTTTGTTTAATTCAAGGCATATCAAACCGGTTTAGAGCATTTGAGCAAAAACAACATTTGCCCATGATACAAAAAGAAGGTAGTTTCATTTCAAAATTTTTGACAAAAAATAAGTTTTTGAAGTTTCATAAATTGTACAAAATTATGATATCAATGAAACAATACATCAGAGGGTTTAATGTTGTGCGTTGGAAATGTTCGGTCATTTGTAAAATGATTTTTTGGTGGGGAGCGGAAACGGAAGGTGCGTGTCATCAAAAACTTACTAGAAAGAGAACAGTATCAACTTTAAGATAATTCACCCTTCGCCTCCCTGCCCCTTCTACAGACACTCGGGGCCCATTTCAAAATGGGGTAAAATTAGCATTTTCGCAAAGAAAAATTAAACTCGTGTTAGGCCATCAGCAGTGGGTACTCTTTTCCATTTNTGCTTTTTAAAAATAGTGCTCCATTGTCATTCCTTTGGCTGTTTCAGAATTTGGGGAATCTGTACCTTCATCAGCGTTTTTCGATTTTAGTTTTTGTAGTTCATTTTTAATACTTTCTTCTGCGACTGGTTTGAACAATCCGTGCCTATAGCGAGCTAAATAGGTGGATATGGAAAATAAATTATTGTTTTCCTGGAATGAAAATTTTGAACAAAATTCTGTTTTCAAAGTCGTGGCTGTCAGCGGAATCGGATAAGAACACTGTTATTTTTTAAAAAAGCACCCCGTTTTTTAAAACCATTTGAATCTCAGATACTTACGTAATTCTTATCTTATTAAAGGTCAGACCTATTAACTTCCAACCTTTGTTGGAAATAAAGAAAAACTCAGATTTTGGTATTATTTCCCATTTAAAAGTGAAATAAGGCAAATTTTGCGTTATTGCCGTTTTTGTTATTTCACCCCCCCCCAACTAGTCTACAGTAAACTAAGCTCTAAATCTGCTCATAAAATTGATGTTACATTNTTTGCTTTTCCTATATTTTGTTAGACTCTTCATAAGTGTAAAAATATTTTGTGAATATTACTTTCTTCATGTGAATCATATCACATTTTTTGTTTAATTCAAGGCATANTTGTTATTTCACCCCCCCCCAACTAGTCTACAGTAAACTAAGCTCTAAATCTGCTCATAAAATTGATGTTACATTCAACCATGTTACACGCTATGTGTTCGGGTTGGCAAAATTTGACCATATCTCTGGTTGGAGAATGAGTTTACTAGGCTGTGAAATTGCTAACTATCTGAAAGCCAGAAACTGCATCTTTCTCTGTCGGCTTATTATGTATAATGAGCCTAGCTATCTATATGACAAGCTCATTTTCCCTTAGTCAGCTCGAATTAATGACTAGATAGTACCAAGTTATAATTATCAAACCTCCGCCCGGCTATTCTTTGTCAATGCTATTCGTATATGGAACTCTATTCCAATGTCCATTGTCTAAATAAAAGCAACTTTAAGTTCGTTCTATATTCGTACTTTCGTTAAAACAAATATATACATATGTATATATTTTGCATAATTATGAGTTTCGCTATCTAAATATATATTTTTCAGCCAATACGGATAGCCATTGTATTATTTTTAAGTGTATGTTTATTACAAATCTTAGTCTTAAGAATTAGTATTTATTTATTTTATTTTTCTGACTTTTCCTGTTACTATAAAAGATCGTAGATCCCTTTGTACTAATGTTTTTTTTTCGCAATAAATTAAATGAAAAAAATTCAAATTCTAGCGAACTGCAAGCGTACGTACGTCGTTGTTGTTTTAAGTACATTTCTTGATAAATTTGACTACTATACAGCAGTAGAATTTTTGTAATATTTTCAGTCTTGCACAAAAATTTTAGTGAATGGACGTGTTGTGCGATAATATCTTCAGCACTAACAGGCATTTACAAGATATGCATTTGCATATCGATGGCTGAGTGGAAGATCGACCTATCTCGGCAGCCAGTTCAAAAACGGTCTATCTCAAAAAACTTTTCAAGAACGCCCTATTTCAGAATTTAATTGAAAAACACCCTATCTCAAAATTCGGTTCAAAAACGCCCTATCTCACTTCAAAATGTATTGAAAATATGTTGATATAGGGCGTTTTTGAATCGGCAGCTGGCGTTCTTGAAAAGTTTTTTGAGATAGAGCGTTTTCGAACTGGCTGCCGAGAAAGGTCGATTCTTCCACTCAGCCATCGATATGTAAATGCTACTTTATTGTATGTACCCGTATGTACAATATGCGTGGCTTTTATTGTGTCTCTGTATTTCACAACTCCCTGTGTGAGGAAACCAAATAATGTAATTCTTAACAGAAGTGCCTAAAACTTAACAATTTGGCAATATTAAAAACTGGGTATTTCTCTTATTATTATTTACTATTTAAACAGGATCCGAGGCCCTCACAGGGTTTAAATAAAACCGCCACACGCTTAACTTTTTTCTTTGAAAATCTAACAGGAGTTTTTAATTATGTAGAAGACATTCGCTTGCATTAAAATTAGAGTTGAAATAACCCTAGGAAAATTTCATTATACAAAGAAAATTTCAACATCACACACAAAGTGCACGCAACAATAATGTGCCTCGATGTCGATATCGGGAACATACGACCTAGTAGCGTTTCGTCTGACGATATTTGCGCTGGAGTCATATTTGCGATACTTTTTTCCCCCTGTGACGTTCTATTTGGGTGGGTATCATATTTGCTTGCCTGGGGCGCAAGCGGTCGAGATTTAACTCGAGGTCTGTAATATTTTGTCTGCACAGTCGGGATGATACCATGCCGGTATCGATACTTTTACTTGGAAGTAGTATCGAAAGAAATTATCGATACCTGAAAAACATACTTGTATACCTAAACAAACGCGCTGGCGGAGCGTTTTCTGATGCCTAGCGTTAACGCCGAATTGCCATACCTAAACAAAAGCGTTACCGCTACGTCAAATGCAAAAATAACACCAACAATAAGCATAGGTTTGCTTGTATGCTACACGAAAATGACAGTTTCGCCGTTTTCTGCACCCAATTTCACTTCCTAACGCCTTGCGAAAATTGGAATTTTCCAACCGATCAGAGTTGACGGCGCGTTGTTTCGGTATGTTTCATAAAAATTGTATGGGCATGAGAATGTTTTTACAGCCAGACAACGCTAACGCTTTTGTTTAGGTATGGCAGTTAGAATCTAAAGTATCGATATCTACTCATATCGATACTTTTGGCTATGAAGGTATCTTTTATGAACTACATAAGTTAAATTTTGCTTTTATGTCATAAGTAAACTATTATCGGGGAATCCTAAACACCAAACTTCATAAAGGTTTATTGATGAAAAGTATTTAACACAGTCAATTCATTGGAAAAGATTTCAAGATATTTAGTTAATCTCGTTCAAGAAAATAATTTCCTCATTCATTTTTTTTGAGAGTCTGTTTTTGTTGTACTTCCCAGGAATAGAAGGTTTTCAAAATATTTCAGTGTTGTGGAAATGTACTATTATGTACTAAAATTATGAGCCAAATATTTAAATACGAAAGTTTCAAAAATGTCCCTCTATTACTTCACCTTGTAGAATTCTTGATACAATGTGAAGAGTACAGAAATAAAATGATACGGATGAAATTTTACTAAAAGAAATTCTTAAAATCATTTAAAATATGACAAATTTTCTAGTATATAGATACGCGAACTAGAATAATTTATCTATTTGACATCTACTTTTTTCAAGACTAGATGCGTTTAAACTATCTGGAATATTTCAGTTTTCTCCAAGAATTTATTTATTTTTAATCAACTCTTTTTCTTCTTTGTTTATTTTTTGAAGTGAAACTTGTTTAGCGGCAGTTGCTTGGTTGGGAGTAAATTGGCAAATTCAACGGAAATTGCACACGGAAATGGTGCAGCGGTAATTGCACACGGAAATGGTTGGGACGGAATCAAGTGCTTTTTAAATGTATGCGAATGTTATTAACTTAACAAAAATGCCAAAAAGGTTAAAGAATAAGACTTAGATAAAGACCAATACAAGAATGAAAGTAGAGCTTAGTACGTAAATAGATAAAGAAAAGGATAAAGGCAAAGGTAAAAATAAAAATAAAAGCATTAAAATCAAAGATTCGTAAAGATAAATTCAAAAATGAAGATCAAGCCAAATTTAAATACTTTAATTATATGAATAAGGGCAAAGATGAAGGCGAATAAATAGATGAAGAAAATGAAAAACACAAAGGTAAAAACAAAGATAAATATTAAGAAAAAGATGAGGATGAGGATACCGATAAAAGTAAAGATTAAGATAGAGGAAGAAAGATTAAAATAAAGGTAATTACAATGAAAAGATAGAGACACAGACTGAAGCTGTAAACTATTTTTTTCTATACTGTTATTGATATTTTTTATCGAAATTTTTATCGGTTTTTATCGATATTTTTTTGAATGTTACTATCGAGTTTGTTATCGATACACATGATGTGAAATCATATGGCGGAACATCAAATGCTATGACATCATTTGGCATGACATGACATCCTGTCACATCATCACATGACAGCATCTTATTACGTAATAATACCTCACCTCATCTAGGTGAATATGTAGATATAAAAGATATAGATATACAGGATAATAACAAAGATGAAGGCCAAGGTAAATTTAAACACTTTACTTTTGCAAGAACAATAGACTATAAAGATGAAAGAAAGCAGAATAACATAAATGTAATTAGAACGAAAAGGGTAGAGGTAGGGATATAGATAGAAAAAGATAAAATATTGTTGTGGGGACCAGGGCCATAGGATCCAAGGTCCTCACAGTGTTTAAATAAAACCGCCACACGCTTAATTTTTTTCTGTAATATGTCGTGATACGGCTTAATGTGCAGGTTTGAAATTTCTGAAAAATCTAACGATATTCACTTGTATTAAAATTGGAGCTGAAATACCTTATGAAAATTTCATTATACAAAGAAAATTTCTACATTCCACTGGGAAAATAGGTAAGCACCTTACGAGGTAAGCCATGTTTTCTTTCCGTTTTTAGTACCAAAATTGTCATCATGGCCAATGTCATCTACTAGTAAAGCGCAAAATGAACACCTCCGACAACACATTACGTTGTCAGTTGCAAAATAACGTGCAGCCGAAGTTATTTCCAAGTGCCGAACTACTCCGAGCGACTGCTCTGCATTATGCGTAACTTACTTTGTAAAGCGGCTCAGAGGTATGTCTGATACCAAATGTACATTCTTAATTCCTACATACATAAGGCGGCCACGTCTTTGTTAAAGTAATGGAGATTCGGCACGGAAGTGGTAAGGACCGCCAGGTGAAGGGCAATACCTTACCAGCAACTTACACTGCAACTTCTACGTCACTGACGCATCTCCCTTACTTTAACAAAGACGTGGCCGTCTTATGTAAGTACACTGAGGGAAATAATGCATAGTAAAAATGAATACTTTAGATCTGATTATCGTTTAAAAATGTTCGTATTTAAAAATAATATTTTCATACAAAATTTATTACGCACGTATTTGACTGTTCACATTGAGTTTGTACATGTAAGNATGGAACATCATTGACAATGATATCGTACCTTTCGTGTCAAGTGCGAGCAACAGCGAATTTTTAGAGGAGACGGCTAAACTCTGCCTAACTCAGGTTAATGTACTTCACAATAAGTTTGGTAAAGTATTAGACCTTGTTTATGTTGATGATGCATCTAAGTCCGTTGTAAATAAGTGTTATCCACTAGNATACATAAGGCGGCCACGTCTTTGTTAAAGTAATGGAGATTCGGCACGGAAGTGGTAAGGACCGCCAGGTGAAGGGCAATACCTTACCAGCAACTTACACTGCAACTTCTACGTCACTGACGCATCTCCCTTACTTTAACAAAGACGTGGCCGTCTTATGTAAGTACACTGAGGGAAATAATGCATAGTAAAAATGAATACTTTAGATCTGATTATCGTTTAAAAATGTTCGTATTTAAAAATAATATTTTCATACAAAATTTATTACGCACGTATTTGACTGTTCACATTGAGTTTGTACATGTAAGTGTACATACGCATCCCAAGAATGCAGAGCGCCGCTCTGAGAGCGGTGAAAACACACACATACATACATAGTACATACATGTTTATCCGTACAAATCGCGTGCTGTGGTGTTGATGGATATTCAACATTTGAAAGCAAATTTATATGCCTGGGTGTAGCTGAGTGCGCAAAGATGCTTGCCACAGGTTGTTGAGATCCGGAGATGGTCGGGTTCGAATTCCACTGCAGGCAACATGCAAATAAATTTTTTTTTAGTTTTTGTCTGGATTATTCACTTCACGGATCCTTTTTCAGTACGAACCCTGTCAATTTAATATGCGCGTAATTGAATTGAATATTTACCAATACACAGTACTTTCGTTGACGTTTATAGTAAGATCAATAACGTTTCTAATTGATTTTAATATTTTTTTCCCTCAGTGTAGGAATTTAGAATGTACATTTGGTATCAGACATACTTCTGAGCCGCTTTACAAAGTAAGTTACGTGTAATGCAGAGCAGTCGTTCGGAGTAGTTCGGTGCTTGGAAATAACTTCGGCTGCACATTATTTTGCAACTGACAAAGTAATGTGTCGTTGGATGTGTTCATTTTGCGCCTTACTAGTAGATGACATTGGCCATGATGACAATTTTGGTACTAAAAACTGAAAGAAAACATGGCTTACTGTGTAAGGTGCTTACCTATTTTCCCAGTGGGATCATACACAAAGTGCACACAACAATAATGTGCCTCGATGTTGATATCGGGGACATAAGACGCAATAGCGTTTCGTTTGACGATATTTGAGCTGGAGTCATATTTGCGACACTATTTTTCTCCTTGTGACGTTCTATTTTGGTGGGTGTCATATTTATTTGCCTGAGGCGCAAGCGGTCGACATTGCACAGTCGGACTCTCTCTATTAGGGATGAAATTATATCATGCAGGTATCGATACTTTTACTTGGAGGTAGTATCGAAAGAAAGTATCGATACCTGAAAAACATACTGGCATACCTAAAGAAAAGCATTGGGGGAGCGTTTTCTGACGCCTAGCGTTAACGCCGAATTGGCGTACTCTTCCCTGTAGGCTCTTCAATACCATCTGAAGAAGTTAGTCTTCCCCACATTAATTCAGTAGAATTCAAATGCATTCGTGTACAGGTTGGAAAAGGGTCTATTTACTTAGCTCTATGCTATATCCCTCCGCGATCTGACACATTGGTGTATTCACAACACATCTCTTTACTAAAATCAGTTAATTTATTGACTAAACCCTCTGATTCAATGATTGTGTTGGGTGATTTTAATTTACCAAGCATATGATGGAACATCATTGACAATGATATCGTACCTTTCGTGTCAAGTGCGAGCAACAGCGAATTTTTAGAGGAGACGGCTAAACTCTGCCTAACTCAGGTTAATGTACTTCACAATAAGTTTGGTAAAGTATTAGACCTTGTTTATGTTGATGATGCATCTAAGTCCGTTGTAAATAAGTGTTATCCACTAGTTTTGCCCGAAGATGTCTATCACCCTGCTATGGAGATATCTGACGAAATTATAAGAGATAGTCAAAATTGTGGTACCCAAGCATACGAACCAAATATTCGCTTTCATTTTTCGAAAGCCAACTTTAAAAAGCTTAACAAAGAACTGTCTAAATTATCGTGGCCTGCATATAAAGAAAATACTGAACAAAGCGTTGCACTTTTTAATTTTACGTTACATAAATTATTTGAACAGCATGTGCTTAAACGCATGTATGCTCCTGACAAAAAGTCAAGTTATTTTAGACTACACAAAAGAACGGTTTACACTCATACTATGTAAAATACTCACTGTTTAATAATAATAAAAATCCCAACGGTTTTACCCTCCATTCCCGCCCATCCGCACGAGGGGCACAGTCCGCAAGATGTACGGAACCAATATTTTCAATTTTTTGCGCCGAGCTATCGTGACTCGGAGTTTGTTAAGTATCGAAAGTAAAACTGTTCAGCTACGGAACTAAATTCATCAGCTGATTTTATGTCTTTATGTTAATGATTCATTTATTGGGAGAGGATAGTATCGCTTTCTTAATGCTGAAAAGCGAAACAGATATATCAAATGCGCTGGAATGAGAGTTAAAATCCTGGCATAAGCAGAGGAGTGGCTCGTGTAATTCAATATTAGTTTTACAAGTTTTCAAAAATACGGGATAAAAAAAAGTCTTGATACACGGGAGGGAATATTAAGGCTAACTTCACCCAGAAGAAGCGGACTTGAAACTGAGCCTGTCAGTAATTTAACCATACAAATTGTACCAAGCATTTCCCTGACAAGTGTAGGAAGATTAATAAGTTATATTGAGAATCCCAACGGAAATTCCTTAAAGCAAAAAGTAGGCATTGTTTTTGAATTGATTCTATCTTGTATGAGTAAATTTAATACCTCGGATTCCAAACCACCGAACTGTATTCCAGAATCGGTCTAACTAAAGTTGTAAACAGGGGTTTTAGTGATATAAAGGTCACTAAATTCTTGTTGACTGTCAAATTAATGTGAAGATTAAAATTAAGTTTCGGATCCATTGTGATACCAAAGTGTGTATGTGTTTCGTCATTTTCAAAAAGTTCTTTAAGAAACTATTTTTATTTGTTTTTTGTTATTTTGTGGCCTTATAACAATTTTATTCAACAATTTTTATTGAGCTCGAGGCCGGTTTTAATGAAAAACTTATTGTGGAAAAGCAACACAGCTTCGAGCCACGAGCTAAATATAAAGTGTTGATTGAAACTATTTTTATTCATAAAAAACTCCATTTTTGGTAGTATTTTCAAATCAGCCCAGCTCGCTTAAATCTTAATATTTTTACGAAATATTTAGGTGGACGTCTTAAAGTATAATAAATTCTGTAATCCCGGCGAAAAAACCGCAACTTTTTTTTGGTGATGCACCTTATACGGAAACTCAAGAGCACAGATGCGCGTTTTCAATTATAGGAGGGCCAAGAATTTTCGCTTCCCCACAGGATGAAAAGTTTTCGCGTACATTGGCTAAATGAGTAGTGTGATCTCAAGAAATCGTTCAAATAAAGCCATTGATATAACTATCGTGTTCCTTCTTGGACAGATGTGGTCGAATCTTTCCTTGTCAATTCGCCACTGTTACAATAACGGCCGCCTCGAACAACTTCGTCAATCGGATTTAGATGCAAGATCACGCTTACACAGTCTTACGGTCTTTATATGCATGTTTAAGTATGCATCCTTGATTTAGCCAACTGAAAAGTAAATTCGTCTAAGATAAACATAGGGCCAAAGCAACACAAACCCCGCGGGGGTTTCTATATATTTCGGGTGCTGCGTCATCCATAGGGTCCCTTTTCTGCAAAACCTTTGCTTGTCATGAAATGAATGCGAATTATGAATTCCAATCAGATTTTATAAAAAATACGGATTTTCTAAATTCTTAAACTCCAGCGGTCCATTTTTAGCAAAGGAATTTTTCATCATACTGGTAGTCACGCTGCGAATTTGAATGAAATCTGTTAATAAATACGGCTTTTATAAGTAACTCTACTCAAGCGCTACCAGCCAGTGTTTGGCCTTCAAAAAAAATTTGTGTGGTAGAATCTGGAAAAAAATGTGGTAGATTTCAAAAAAATGTGGTAGATCTCAGATTTTCGATCAAACTTTGTACAAGAATTTAAAAAATTCTGCACGGTTTCACTCAAATTGCAAACATTTTAGTTAGAATATTAAAAAATAATAATTTTAGTATAATAAAGTGCAGAATCGAATTAGCAACTTGCGTTGAGTTTTGGAATTTTTTTTTCCTTGACATTGTAAAGCAGTTCCTTCCATATCAAAATATTTTTCAAACATATTTTGAAAGATTTCTGCAACCTTGCGGAGTGCTACCAGCTTTTCTTGTTATCATATCACGATGTAGCGAACAAATATGTCACGTTCCAGAAACCGCTACTTGGGATTTGCCGATTTTGATAATTCTCAAGTAAAAGTAAACAACGCTTTAGAAACTTTATATGCAATGAAATTTACTAATACTTTCACAAAAATCACGGGTTTTTAACATTTTCGCTATTAATTCTTTTTATAAATCATATATTTTGCAATTTAAAACATTAAAACCACGCTTCCTGTCGAAAAATTGAATATTGAAAAAATTTACTATTTTACAGTTTATTTTATCCTCCCATTCTGCCTGTTGTTAGTGTTTAGTGTTGGACAAGTAAAACTAAAACTACTCAAAAACACGAATATGTGGTAGATTTCAGACCTTGTGTGGTAGATGTGGTAGGTGCTCAAAAAAGTGGCATATCTACCACAATGTGGTAGAAGTCCGATCACTGCCACCAGCGCACAGTGGTCAATAAATGGAATTTAGTGTTCATCATTCATTGGAGCCTTCATTTCTCAACCGATTTGATTAATTATTTTTTTAAATGTAAGCTAATAAAATTTGCAAGAGACTAGTTGAGCCCAATTTTCGAATTTTTATTTGTTTGTATTAAATTTTTTAGTGCAAAGTGCAGAAATTGCGCCAATTTTGAAGAAGACCGATTCTCCTGTTCCAGCTAATAAAAGTTTCATAATAAAAACTAGTTAAAAATAATTGTAGGGTTCTCCTAAAACAAAAAAATTAAAAAGTAATAATTTGAAATGTTATAAAAAAAATGTTACCAAAAGTTTTTTTTTGTTTTTAGTTTTTATAAAAATTTTGGGTATGCAGTTTTATAGATTGCTAAATTTTAGTATAATAAAGTGCAAGTTGCAAGTCGCTAAGAGTTCGCGTTGATTTCTAATAATTTTTTCGCTAACATTTCGAGCACATCTGCATGCTAAATGGGAAATAAAAGCGTTTGTTATGTTATTAAAAATCAACGCGAACTCTTAGCGACTTACAACTTGCACTTTATTATACTAAAATTTAGTAATCTATAAAACTGCATACCCAAAATTTTTATAACAACTAAAAACAAAAAAAATACTTTTGGAAAAATTTTTTATAACATTTGAAATTATTACTTTTTATTTTTTTTTTGTTTTAGGAGAACTCTACAATTGTTTTTAACTAGAATCGGTCTTCTTCAAAATTGGCGCAATTTCTGCACTTGAGAAACGAAGGCTCCAGTGAATTATGAACATTAAATCCCACTTATTGACCACTGTGCAGCGTGTTTTCTTGTAGCCTATAATAGGAAAATATATGCAAGGTATAACCTCCGACAATTTGACTGGGCTCTATTGAGTGGTTTTTGAGTTTAGTCCGAAAAACAGAAATGGCTATCATTTTATGTATGTAATCTTCCTTATCCTGAGTTTCGCCGGAAAAAAATTCACGCGAAAATTTTGATTACCCCCATAGTAAGTACATGGAAACCAAAAGCGAGAACTGAACCGGTTCAGGGAAGATGAGACTCATGATAGGGCTGAATATGTTTCGAATGAAAAAAAATCATCATGAAAGTAATAAACGTCTCGAATGTGTATTAACAAAATAGGTTCATAAATACGGCTTTTATAAATAACTCGACTCCAGCACCACCTAGCGGTCCGTTTTTCGCAAGTGCTTTTTTAATCATGCTTACGAAATCGGTTCATAAATACAACTTTTTTAAATAACTCGCCTCCCGCGCCACCTAGCGGCTCCGTTTTTGGTAAACGTATTTTCCATTATACTGAAACTATACCTTTTGAATGTGAAAGAAATCGGTTCATAAATACGACTTTTATAAATAACTCGACTCCCGCGCCACCTACCGGGTCTATTTTTGGTAAACGTTTTTGCCATCATGCTGGTAGCTTACATTTTGAATTTAAAAGAAATCGGTGCCATATATGCAAGGTATAACCTCTGAAAATTTGACTGAAATCTATGCAGTAGTTTTTGAGTTAACTCCGAACAACGAAAACGACTATTATTTTATATATATAGATATTACCCTTCATATCAATTCAGGTCTATTACATGCGCCCCACGCTTTTCATTTTCAATCTCATAAATTGTATATAATGACTTTTGCTAAAATTTCAAAATAAAAAGTTATCAAACTAAATTCTATGGGACTGAGAAATATTATTTTCTACTTTTTAGTCCATTTATAAAAGCGTTGAATATTAAAAAGTTTTTTTTTTATATTATTTATTTTCTACTTTCTAGTCTTGTCTGTATAAAATTTTGCGATAGATATTATTTTCTACTTTTTAGCCCTGTCTGTATAAAATTTTACAATAGATATTAAAATAATTCAACGATATTAATAGATAGGTGCACACCAGAGTTGTGAAAAATGCATTAATTTTTGAAATTGAATGTAAATGAAAATTTAAATGCACTAGTCCCGAAGAAATAATGCTAATGATTTTTTTCCATTAAAATTAAAATTTTTGAATGAATTCTATTGCATTAAAAGTATAACAAGCATTAAATACCCATTAACTAATTTTATTTTGAAGTAAAATTCTTGGTTGACGTTGAGGATAGAATTTTGAGGTCAAAAAAGATAGTGGCGGAAGCTAAGGTTGGTTTTAACTATGTCAAATTCAATTTGTAGTCAAATAGGTAAAAACACATTGTCAAATGGAACTAAAAACGGTTTACTGAATGATTTAGATCAGAATAGGTTGTCAGTCGTGGACATGCGCTGCTCAGTCGGCTATCTGTCAGCTTTTGGCCCATAATATAATCGGTATGCACCATTGTAGGTATTTATTTTAAATAACAAAACTTATTTTATTTTCTGTTGTACACAATTTGAGAAAAGTTTGAATAATAAAATTTTCTATTTGATTGACGAACCACAAAAATCACATAAATCTAAAATTTCCAAAATTACAAAGTTGAAATGAACACAGTACAATAAAAGGTAATAACACAAATACAGACCCTACAATACTCCCCCTTCTAGAGAATTAATGTTATATAAATTAAAAGTAACTCGTTTCTTATTTGATGTTGTGTTATTCATTGTATTAGTGTTTGTTTCTGGTATTAGTTCTGTTTCAATGATTGCTGGTTTTAGTCTGTCTATCGGAATTGTTTTAACCTCATTATCTACTTCAAGTTTGAAATATTTTTTGTTTTTTCCAACAACCTTATAAGGTCCTTCGTATGGTTGTTGCAATGATCTTTTATTAATAACACGCATAAAAACAAATTTACAAGTCTCCAAATCCTTTGGTATATATACACCAGTATCAGAATTTTGATTATGCCTTAAATTTGATTTAACATTTTTAAAATGTTCCCGTAAATTACCTAAAACTTCAATTGGGGAAAATTTTTCTTCAGATGGAACAACAAGTTCACCGGGTAGGCGTAAATTTTGCCCAAAAACCATCTCAGATGATGTGGCTGAAATACTTTCTTTATACATCGATCGTAAACCAAGAAGTATTATCGGCAGCTCATCATACCAATTGTTGATTCCATTTCTAGCCATTATCGTAGCTTTTAACTGCCTGTGAAACCGTTCTACCATACCATTCCCTTGAGGATGATATGCAGAAGTTGTAACGTGATGACTACCAAGCAATTTTGTTAGTTCCGAAAACAATTTTGACATAAACTGAGTACCCTGATCTGTAGTGATTTTTAACGGTACCCCAAAACGTGAAACATATTCTCTAAAAAATTTATTTGCAACCACTGCCGCTGAAATGTCCTTTAATGCATATGCCTCGGGCCAACGCGTGAACCTGTCAACTATTGTAAAAATGTAACGATGTCCTTTCGATACAGGAAGAGGTCCAACAATATCTAAATGAATATGATCAAATCTACTTTTGGGAATCGGAATTTTACTTACTGGAGATTTAGTGTGACGATTAACCTTCGATTTTTGACAATTTATACATTCTTTTGACCAAATATTAATTTCTTTGTGCATTTTTGGCCAATAGTACTTTTTAATAATTAGACGACGTGTAGCTTTTGTACCAGGATGTGTAATGCCATGTAGCATATTAAACACTGTCATGCGTAAACAATTTGGAACAAATGGCCTAGGATTCTCACCTGTCATTTCACACCAAATATTAAAATTTAAAAGTGGAATTTGAATTAATTTAAGGTTATGTGATGTGTCTCCAGATTTTAATGTGTTTAGTTCCTCGTCCTGTTCTTGTTCATTTTGTAAAACTTTGAAATTCAGTTCTTTATTCTTTATTCTTTATTCTTTATTTAAAATTAGTACAATAAGACTTAGTCTTTTGAAGTACAACAGCAATATAAGTAACTAAACAGATTTAGAGGTAATATTAATACTATTAATGCTGGGAATAAAACAATAGATGTACAAACTAAAAATTATGGACTAGATAAAAACTTAAATATTAAGAAGGTTCATCAACTAGACGAGAAATATGTATGGAGGGAACTTTTAAAGTTGCTTTTGTTGAATTTGGTTTTAACGGCATGAGGAATAGAATTCCAAATACGAATAGCGTTAATGAAAAACAGTCTGGCAGAGTTTTTAAAGTTGTATGAGGGCAGAATTAAGTCAGAAGAACGTTCCGACTTTGGAAAAATAAGTTTGTCATACAGATAACGTGGGGTTCTCATATGTATAAGTTTATAGAGGAAAATGCAGTTCCTGGCTTTTAGGTAGTCTGAGATGTCACATCCCAGCAAAGAAGACCTCCAAGCGGATATATGGTCAAATTTCTGTAATCCATACACATACCGGGTAACATAATTAAATAGAACGTCAATTTTGTGAGCAGAATTAGAGTCAAGCTTACTATATACCAACTCAGAGTATGTAATTATCGGTAAGATTAATTGTAGGGCAAGTTTACGCCTAGTACTAACTGGAGTGAAAGATGCAGATTGCCTGAGGTATCTAAGGGTCCCATAAACTTTGTTTACAACAGAGTTAGTATGATCAATACAGCTAAGAGAGGAGTTGATGACAAATCCCAAGTTAGTAACTTTACTGACCAGCTTTAAAGAACAATTGTTTAAACTGAGAGCTGGAATGATATCATAATTAAATTTTCTCTTATGCACGGGTAAAACATATGATTTCTTTGGATTTAGGCAGAGTCCGTTTTGACTGGCCCAGCGGGAGATAGAGTCTATATCATTGTTTAAATTAGCAGCAACCGTATCTATGTCATCAAAGGAACCAGATAAATAAAGCCGAATATCATCAGCATACGCATGCATTGTTGCAAAGTTAAACGTTAAGAAAATGTCATTTACAAAGATACTAAATAGCAAAGGACCTAAGATAGATCCTTGGGGAACACCACATTTCAAGGACTTAATCTGCGAGGTTACAGACCCAATTTTCACTCGTTGAGACCGGCAATTTAAGTAGCTCTTCATGAGCGATAAAGCTGATTCACCAAAACCGAAATAAAATTCGAGCTTGGAGCAAAGCAATGAATGGTCAACTGAATCAAATGCTTTTGAAAAATCAAGCAAACATAAAAGAGATAATTCTCCTTTGTCAAAAGAAAGTCTCAAGTCGTCCATAATTTTAATCATAGCAGTAGAGCATCCATGCCCCGCTCTGAACCCAGACTGAAGAGGAGACAAGAGATTATTTTCAGAAATGTGTGAGGAGATTTGTTCTGCCATCAGCGACTCAAACACTTTTGATAATGAGGGAAGAACACTAATAGGACGGAAATCACTGGGTGAACAAGCAAGTTTACTTTTTGCAACCGGACAAACACAAGCGATTTTCCACGAATCGGGAAAGCAAGATGTGGTAACGCAGTGGTTAATTATATGTGTTAGAGGGCTTATAATATAAGGGAGAATCAACTTTATAAACCGAACAGTTCTGTACCCTTAATTGCATCAACTTCGAAAGCTCGAGATAATGTGTCAGCTATAATGTTCTCCTGTCCTTTAATATATCGTATGTCATTAGTAAATTGTGCAATGAATTCCATATGTCTAGTTTGTCTCGGACTACGTTCGGTTTTTGAACTCAAAGCATATATCAAAGGCTTGTGATCCGTAAAAACTGTAAACTGTCGTCCTTCTAAAAGATAGCGAAAATGTTTAATGTTCAAATAAATAGCTAGCAACTCTCTGTCAAATGCACTGTACTTAACTTCGGATGGAGAAAGTTTCTTAGAAAAGAAAGCTAGTGGCTCTGATTTGTTATCAAACGTTTGATGTATGACACCACCAATTGCCGTATTAGATGCATCTACATTTAAAGAGAGTTTGGCATCTTTGTTAAAATGATTTAACAATATCGTAGACGCAAACTTTTCTTTAATACATTCAAAGGCTTTATTAGTTGTGTCATCCCAAATTAAGGACTTGTCACGTTTCTTAGTTGTTCGATTGATTAAATCGTAGATAACTGCCGTAAACTCAGCTAATTTTGGTACATATCGATGGTAATAATTAACCATACCTATAAATTTCTGCGCCTGTTTAATAGATTTAGGACGTTCAAAACTACGAATTGCTATCACTTTTTCATCAGAGGGTCTAATTCCTGCCCCAGAAATATTATGTCCTAAAAAGTCAACACTTGTTACACCGAAAGTACATTTACTTGGTTTGATATTTAACCCGTACTCTGTTAGGCGTTGGAAAAGTATACGGAGATCTTTAAAATGCTGTTCTTCATTTTCACTTGCAACCAATAGATCATCAATATATGTAAAAACAAAATCTAAACCACTAACTACTTCATTAATAAATCTTTGAAAAGTTTGCGCTGAATTTCTTAGTCCGAAAGGCATTCGTATAAATTCAAACATACCGAAAGGTGTCGTTATTGCAGTTTTATAGATATCCTCTTCTGCCATTGGAATTTGGTGGTAGGCCCTTACCAAATCTAATTTCGAAAATATATACTTATTTCTGAGATTCATGTTAAAATCTTGAATATGAGGTAAAGGATAACGGTCCGGTACAGTCACAACATTCAGTCTCCGAAAATCACCACAAGGACGCCAGTCATTTAGTTCTTTTTTAGGTACAAGATGCAGTGGAGATGCTACACAAGAATTTGAAGGTCTACAAATCCCTGTCCTCACTAAAAAATCGAATTCAGTTTTGGCTACTTTAAATTTAATCGGATCCAAGCGCCTTGGCTTAGAGAATGGCAGATTTCCTTCAGTAAAAAGTCTGTGAACCGTAGAATGTTTAACCGGTTTCGAATAATCTGGTTCAGCGATCAAAGAAGGAAACTCCTTCAACAATCTTGTATACTTGTTCTCTACTACAAAAATTTTTGGAAGCGAAATATTACAAACACATGAAACTGTGTTAACCGAAAGACTTGTTACTGGATCAACTAAACGTTTGCATTTCATGTCAATTAAGAGACCGTATTTGCAAAGAAAATCTGCACCAATAATAGGTTTCGCAATATCAGCTATGAGAAACGTAAATGGGAACTCACGTCTTAAACCTAAATTTACATTTAAAATCTTTTTACCATACGTTGAAATCGTTGAACCATTGGCTGCAGTAAGTATTATATCTGAAGAACGTTTTGTATGAGGGAATTTTTTTACCGGAAGTATAGAAATTTCTGCTCCACTATCAATCAAAAAATTTAGTTTGTTTGCTTTATCAAAAATAAATAGGCGACGTGTGGTAATATCTAAATTTCCATTGTTTGCCGCCACAACAACGGATGACTCTAGTTTAACGAATTTTTGTTTTTAGAAAAAACACAAGGTTGTTGACATTTCTGAGCCTTATCACCAAATTTGTTATGGTATCTACATAACCAATTTTGACTATCACGAGATTTTGATCTACCTCTATATGGACTTCTAAAACAATTCCTATTATATGATCTATATCTAGAATTTTGACTAATTTGTTGCTTAATCGAATTTAATTCAAAGGAAAGTTTTTGAAAATTTTCGCACATAAGATTCGTCGATTTAACTAAATTCTCAATAATTGTGTCTTGTGATTTAGAATTTTGAAAACTATTCATAGCTGATATTTCGGTTTTATTAATCACTTCCCAAATATTATCAGCTAGTTTCACCAATTCATTTATATCATTGGTACTTGAACTAGCTAATATCACACTAAGATTTTTTGGCAATTTTCTCAGCCAAAGTTTCTTTAAAATATCTAGACTAAAATTGGAACCTGCAAGCGACATGAGCGACCGATAAAATTCAGAGGGTTTACGATCACCCATCTCTGAATCTGACAAAATTTTATCTAATTTCTTATTTTCGCTTAAAGAATGTCTTTCAATTAAGACTTTCTTTAATTCTGAAAACTTGTTGTTATGCGGAGGATTTTGAATGAAATCTAATATTGTAACTATTACTTCTTGCGGAAGCGCTGTGATTGTGTGTTCATATTTTGTAGTATCTTGTGTAATGTTTTTCATGTTAAATTGCATTTCTGTATGTACAAACCAAGCTTCTGGACAACTTGTCCAAAATTGTGGAAGCTTGACTGAGGTTGCATACACCTCATTATTATTTTGACTAGCATAAGGATTTGCCAACTCCTCTTGAAAAGAGTTGTTTTGCAAATCTATAAGCGAGTCATTTAAATTATTTGTACGTGTAGTTGTGTGCGCGCCATGTTGTGGTGAGTGAAACATAGTGTACACAATTTTAACGTTATAAAAATTTCTAAAAGGGGTGTTCACAGTTTAGTTGACAAACCAAACTTTAATAATAATATATTAAAATTGTACTAAATTATAATCAAAATAATTATCAAACATCTAAAATGGTTAATATGCTGCTTAATGAACAGCACAGTCAAATATAAATTTGTATATATATATATGTATATATATATAGATATGTTAAAATGTATTTAATAAATATCTTATATTTAATATATTTTACTTGCAATTTTTAAAATTTTTGAATTGTTGCTTTTGTTGTTGCCTGTGTCCGCTTCTTCGTCTTCTTCCTCCTGCAGCAGCAATGGCAGTGATGTTGGAGATGTTTTTGTTTCGTTCTGTTAATGCGCTACTACCAGCTGGAACTTCTCCTATTACGCTCAAAGAGGAGCATTGAGCACCGCTCAAACTTTCCGGTTGCTGTTCTTGATCTTGAGAACGCTGCTGCTGCTAGTTATGTGGTTGTTGTTGACTGGTTGATGTAATATCAGCACTTAAAATAGCTTTTCCAGTGACTGCTTCTAATGCAGATGCATCAATGATATCGGCAATTGTGCTAGTGTCGTTGAATGCGCATTGGTGCATTTGAAGCTGTTGCTGTTGTTGCTCTACTAATTGTGATTGCTGATCTTCAACAAAAGGCAATGGGGATATTGCTTTCTGATGTTGCGGCTGCTGTGATTCAAGTTGTGGTGATAACGGTGGTGGTAGTAGTGCGTGTTGGAATATGCCAGCTGCTCGCAATGGTGCTACTCTTTTTCACTGCTGACTATTGCGACGCATTGCACTTCAACATTTTGGTGTAACATCTCATCATCTGTGGACTAGTACCGCGGAGCACAAACCAAGTGTACAAAATCAATATATCAGCTTAATGTAATTTCTTATATTCCTCCTGGTGCTGTTGTTGCTAGAAAGTTATGGCCGGTTACTTGCAAGTGCGGATATAGTAAATCCGTAAGGATTACTCCTACTGCTTTTACTTCTTCCACTGCTATGGTAGATGTAGATGCTCCTGGCAGGATCGCCAAATGTAGGTATTTATTTTAAATAACAAAACTTATTTTATTTTCTGTTGTACACAATTTGAGAAAAGTTTGAATAATAAAATTTTCTATTTGATTGACGAACCACAAAAATCACATAAATCTAAAATTTCCAAAATTACAAAGTTGAAATGAACACAGTACAATAAAAGGTAATAACACAAATACAGACCCTACAACCATAAATCAACATAAAAATCTACAAAAGCACACTGAGTTGCACGCACCTTGCTTTTATTTTCATAAAATATGTAAAATTTTTTACAAAGATTTTTCTTCAAATACACCTAATAAAATGAAGCTGAAAAAACTATTAGTAACTATTCGAAGTCCTTCCAAATGAGATTATTTATATTTCACTAGAAAATAAATTTAATGGTTTTTATTAATGCAAACGAAAAAAATCATTAAACATTTTAATGCATTAAAATTTTGTCATTAGCATTGGTATGGATAATTTAATGAAAATAATTTTCATTAGCAATATATTTTTCAGAATTTAAAGCGGAGGTTTTTCATTGTAGTTTTTTCCTTCGAAAAAATCTTTATTTAAAAACTAAAATATGTGATAAAAATATAAATATAATGATGTAGAATTAAGGTTTATACCATATTCTGTAAATTGTGCGATAACATAAATATTGTAACGTTTTTTCTACTTAATAAATTAATTATTATTATTATTATTATTATTATTATATTTTTCAGAATTAATGCATTGAAATTTTTATTTGTTTTAAATTTCAAAAATTAATGCATTAATTTTTTACATTAACATTAGTGCTTTAAGTACCATTAATGCATTAAAAAATAATGCATTTTTCACAAGTCTGGTGCACACGCATGCATTTACATATGGGTAAGGCTTTTTCAAGTGGGCACCGAATTTACCAACATTAATGTTTTTAACACAGTACACTGTGTAATTTTTTTGCGTAATTCCAAATAGTTTTTTTATTTTTGCAGTTTTGAATATTTTTGCAGTGTTTTGGAAATTTTTATTTTTCTTTGAAAGCAAGTGTTTGAATGAAAAAAGTTTTTGGGTGCAGATTTAAGGAACATTAAACTATACAATGAAATTACTGGCGTTACAAAAATATTTTTTTTAGCTTTTTAATAAATTTTTTATGAAAAATTGAACTTCTAAGCATTTTCTGCGCCTCGTCCATGAAAATGTTTAACAACTACTTGTGTAATAAACATTTCCGCATTTATCTTAGAAAAACAAAATGCGTGCATTTCGATATAGTTTGGTCGGAATGAATTTTTAATTGCCAGCGTGCGGGCCCGACTCGCGTGGCTGGATCGCGCGCAATCCGTGCTGACTTCTTGCGCAAGAAAGAAATGCACGTTTCAATCGTTCAACAGTATCAAAAATCTCATTCTTACGATTCCGTTGAAAAGATTTTCAAATATTTTTTGCAGATTTTTTAAGCTTAATCTAATTTGTCATCTGAGTGGACTTTTTACAAAAAGTTCTTTAAGAAACTATTTTTATTCATAAAAAACTTAATTTTTGGAGGTATTTTCAAATCGGTCCAGCTCGCTTAAATCTTAATATTTTTCCGAAATATTTTGGTGGACGTGTTAAAATATAATACATTTTGTAATTCCGGCGGAAAAACCGCAACTTTTTTTGGTGATGCAGTCTAATGTACATACATACGAGCACCAATTAATTTCATTTAAAGAATGGCGTGTCGTCCATTTGCGCTGTAGCGTACGTAGTGCATAGGGTGACATCTGTAGTGCATAGGGCGACCCTCGCCTAGACTTTTTTATAGGAACTTTTAAAGAAGTGGCGTGTCGTCCATTTCCGCTGTAGCGTACGTAGTGCATAGGGCGACATCTGTAGTGCATCTACCTCGCCCTATGCACTAGACTTTTTATGGTGTCGGACACACAACATCGAAAGTTTCTGGATCCACAACATTTTTATGGTGTCGGACACCCAACATTGAAAGTTTCAGGAGCCACATCATTGCAAGTTGATAAAAGTGTAAGTAATATGAGTATCAATCGAAGGGGGTTTGAAAATTGTTTATTTATGAACCACATTTAGGGGGTTGCCACATTTTTGAAAAGTCAAATTCCGCTTAATTTGTCAGTTAAATAAAATATGTATCGCAATGTCCGACGAAGGAGAGTTAACAAGGATTAAGGTTGAAAATACTTTTGAAAAGAGATGCCACCTGTTTGAAAGGTCTAATTCAATTAACTAATACAAAGAGTATATGAAATATAAAAATACCATTTACTACGTTTATACGCATGCATAAGTCGCTTTAATTCATTTCGCCGCGATTCAAAACATATGTATAAACTGAATTTCAATTCGCTTTGAAAGAGCGAAGTGTTTTGGCTCACACTCCATTTCAAACCAGTAGTTTATTTCTCCAGACAGTTAGAAAGAGTGTATAAACACCGCTCTCACTCAAAGCGAATTGGAGATCAGCTGTTCCGCTCAAATTCCATATAATCGCATCAGTATTTAAAAGCTGATTAATAATAATCGTTCCTTTCCTTTGCCACGATTTTATAATGCCGAATAAAACTAGATTTTTAACACTTTCCATTATGTTAACTTATAAAATGTCAAATGAAAACAGCTGATTTTGTTTGCTTTTGAAGACGGTTACTTTGATGCCGATATAAAGCCGTAAGTATAAACACTAGAGCGAAATGTGTACGGTGTCAATGCGCTTTCAATTAAGTCGATTATTCTGTGCGTATAAACTTAGTAATAGTCAAGCAAAATAATGTTAAGAAATCTTTAGTTAGACCTTTTTGAATATTTGAAGAGGGTTGCCACGTGTTTAAAAAGTTAAATTCAAAATATTCAATAAGTTGGATGAATTATTGAAAATGGGTATCGATTGAAATGCGTTTGAAAAGGCTTTATTTCTAACCTTTACTTAGGAGGTTTGCCATGTGTTCGAACAATTTACTTCAAATAAGTTCATCAGTTTATTGAAATACATGTGTATCACAATCAGGGTTGGCAATGTTTAAAACTTTTGTTTAAGACCTTGTTTACCATGGGAAAAATCACCTATATTTAAACGTTTAAACGTTTTATTACGATAAGGGGCATTATATTGCAAAAAAAACTTTTGAAAAGTACAAAAAAAGAAAGTGCGCCTGGGTTGTGGAGATTTAAAAGAGAGTTGCTAGCTCCTTACAAAGTTAAGTTCAATGTAATTAATTACTTAAATATGGATATCAGTCGAAACTGCTTTGAAGATATTTTATTTCTAAACTACATGTAGGAGGGTTGCCACCTGTTCTAAATTTTGTCTTGAATTAAGGGAATCAGATGTAATACAAAGCATTAGACTTAATTGACAATAGTCAAACTACATAACATAGACCTAAAATTTCTACAGAGAAAGTACAAATTTGACATCGATTTTAAGCGGTCGTTATTCATATATCCACATACACAGTGGCGTAGCCAGGGGGGATATGGGGGGGGGGGGGGGGGGGGGGGGGGGGGNAAAGAGCCTAATACCATTAAAAAATAAAATTGCAGTATGGTAGATTTACAAATTTTATATTTAAAAATATAATATTGCAAGTTTTGAAACAGTAACTTTTACATAGCTAGCTTTTTTTAGCTTTTCGCGTTCTCTCCTCTAGGAAGATAGGTTTGCTTCTTTGAGACCTCTTCCACTAGGCACCGAAACTACCTCGTTTTCTAGCAGTTTTCTAAGTTGTTGTAACTTCTCTATAGTTTTCCTATATTATATGATCATTTATTTTCACGATAAAAGTATTTTCATTCCATTATCTCTTTTCTAAGCGAAGATCTACGATTTTGAAAAAAAACTCGTGTTTTGCCTATAGTGCGACGCCTCTAGCCATTAGGTATCACAACTTTAAGTAATCGATGCAAATTTTTTTTAAAGATATGATATCTGAGATCTAAGATGAGATATCTGCCAAGCGTGCGTAATATTCTTCTATGATCCTGCAACTTCAGCATTGGTACAGTCCTTATACGGAAACTCAAGAGCACAGATGAGCGTTTTCAATTATAGGATGGCCAAAAATCCTCGCTTCCCCAAAGGATGAAAAGTTTTCGCGTACATTGGCTAAATGAGTAGAGTGATCTCATGAATATTGTTCAAATAAAGCCATTGATATAACTATCGTGTTCCTTCTTGGACAGATGTGGTCGAATCTTTCCTTGTCAATTCGCCACTGTTACAATAACGGCCGCCTCGAGCAACTTCGTCAATCGGATTTATATGCAAGATCACGCTTACACAGTCTTACGGTTTTTATATGCATACTTAAACGCATCCTTGATTTAGCCAACTGAAAAGTAAATTCGTCTAAGATAAACATAGGGCCAAAGCAGAACAAACCTCGCGGGGATTTCTATATATTTCGGGTGCAGCATCGGGTCCCTTTTCTGCAAAACCTTTGCTTGTCATGAAATGAATACGAATTATGAATTCCAATCAGATTTTATAAAAAATACGGATTTTCTAAATACTTAAACTCCAGCGGTCCATTTTTAGCAAGGGAATTTTTCATCATACAGTGTGAGGACCCCGGATCCTGTGGCCCTGGGCCCCACAACAACGATTTTATATACATATATAATTTGAATTAAAAGATATGTACCATTGAATTGTATATTTGAAATTGTAAAAAAACGCTTCGGATATATGTATGTACGTATACTTATTGAATTGCATCTATTTGAATTATACTAGTACATGTGTATGTATACACTAACATATTTTGAATTATTAGTTTGTATGTACAATACCTACATAACATGTATAAAGCAACAATTGTAATGAGGATAACTGTCTGCGGATGGACAAAAATGGTATAAAAGGAGCAGTGCTAACAAGCATTGTTCATTAGCAAGGCATACGTGGCACGCGTCGCAACGTGGGTTACACGGGTAGTGAAAGAGGGATCAACCTCCGAGACTATTATTGTATATTCGAAGTGGGCTTTAACCACTGAGACTGGTGCTAGCTGTAGGGTTTAAACCTACTCTAGTTCTATACTTTAGAGAGTAGATATAGCGAGAGTATAGCGAATAAAGA
>NW_016157139.1:387192-406512 GCF_001687245.7 Rhagoletis zephyria | reverse complement strand
TTAATCCGTGGACTGCGTGTAGACATTGCGGGGGAGATGGCCATTTTGCGAGGGAGTGTAGAGCTGCACGGAGAGAGTTTTGTTGGACCTGTGGTCGATGCAATGTCCCGACTCGAGAGTGCTGCCGTAGTGCATCGGGAAACGGGTCGAGGTCCCATTTGCGGCGAGGAGTGGGGCGTCAGGTAGAACAGCCTCGCCCAAACTAAATAGTGTACTAAGGCAGTCGGATGGCCGAATTATGGCGGCGATCAGAGTAAATGAGGTCGACGTAGTAGCTGCAGTTGATACAGGCGCAACAAGAAGTTTCTTGAGCGAAGCCATGGTTAAGAGACTGGATGTGGGAGAGGCTAGGCAGGTGAACACGCGTGTGGTAATGGGTGATGGGAGATCCAAAACGGGGCTGAAGGCTATAACGGCACGAGTGGAGTTAGCGAGCCAGGTGCATGAAAGCGATCTTTTGGTACTGCCTGGTTTGATGGATGACGTGGTGCTTGGAACCGATTACCTGGCAAAAGCGGGGGTCCGATTACGTTGCGGAGACTTAGACGTGACACTCCGAGAAGAGAGCTGCGCACAAGGAGTAGAAACGTTCACGACAATACGCGAGGGAGGTGCAGAGAGGTCAGGTAACTGCGATGAGCCCAAATCAAACCCCATGCCTACAGAAGCCGCGACAACCGACGAAGCGAGAGAGTTGTTAAAGTCAGAGTTACGCAAATTTGAGAAGATGTCTGGAGTTTCAAATATTGCCACTCACCGGAACGCCATGAAGGATGACCGGCCGATCAAGCAGAGGTATTGCCCAAAGAACCCGAAGATGCAGGAAATCATCAACGCGGAAATCGACGACCTTATCGAGAAAGGGTGTATTGAACCCTCACACAGCCCGCACAGCGCCCCGATAGTGTTGGCGAAGAAGAAGACCGGCAAGTGGAGACTCTGCGTCGACTACCGACAGCTGAACGAGCGTTCAGTGCCCGACGCGTACCCCCTACCGAAGATCCAACATATCCTTGACCGACTACGAAGCGCACGTTACATTAGCAGCCTTGACCTGAAAAACGGTTACTGGCAAATCCCGATGGAAGAGCAGAGCAAGCAGTACACTGCTTTTACAGTGCCAGGACGTGGCCTTTTTCAATGGCGAGTAATGCCGTTTGGGCTCCACTCCGCCCCGCGACGTTCCAGCGTGCGTTAGACCAAGTTATCGGTCCAGAGCTAGAGCCGTATGCGTTCGCCTACCTGGATGACATTATTGTCATCAGCGCAACCCTGCAAGAGCACGTCCAACATCTTTCGGAGGTCTTCCGACGGCTTAGGCAGGCGAATCTTAGGATCAACCCAGAAAAATGCGAGTTTTTCAAGAAGCAGTTGAAGTATCTGGGTCACGTCGTCAGCGAGAAGGGCATTCACACCGATCCTGAGAAGGTCGCGGCTATCAAAGAGCTGACACCACCGACAAATATAAGGGAGTTACGCAGGTTCCTAGGGATAGCTTCATGGTACCGAAGATTTGTCCCCGACTTTTCCAAAGTGGCGCATGCGCTGACGTCCATGCTAAAGAAGGGCCACAAGTGGAAATGGAACGACGAGCAACAGACAGCGTTCGAGGCGCTGAAGAACGCGNAGGCCATATGGGCATCCGAAAAACGATAGCGCGGGCGACAGCGCGGTACTATTGGCCGGGCATGTTCCGTGACGTGAGGCAGTACGTGCGACAGTGTGAAACGTGCCAGCTTTACAAACCAAGCTTGTACCAATGTGGACAATGTGGAAGGCAACAGCGGAGGGAGTAATTCGAGCAGTGAGAGTGCGGATTATCGGCAAATTCGGCATTCCAAAAATCCTGATCTCGGATAATGGAACGCAATTTACCAGCGCGAAATTTAAGAAATTCCTGGAGGAGATGGGAATAAGGCACCAATTCACTGCTCCGTACACACCGCAGCAAAATCTGACGGAAAGAGCTAACCGTAACATCAAGCGACTACTGGCGCAGTTCGTAGGCAAATACCAGAAGAGCTGGGATGATCTGTTGCCAGAAATGACTTTGGCCCTCAACACGAGCGTGTGCGAGGCAACGGGTTACAGCCCGGCGTTTGTCATCCAGGGGCGAGAACCAAGGTTACCGAACGCATTGTACGACGAAAATACGTTAGGAACCGGCGAAGATACCACCACACCGCAAGTACAAGCGGCGAGAATGAAAGAGGTGTTTGAGTTAGTGCGACGAAACCAATAAAAGGCAACGACAGAGCAAGCGAGACACTACAACCTGCGAAGAAGATCGTGGCAACCGGTCGTGGGAGACAGAGTTCTGGTGAGAAAACACTTCTTGTCTAAAGCCGTGGACAATTTCGCGGCTAAGTTTGCACCGAAATACGGCGGACCACATCGCGTACTAAATTTTATTTCGCCTGTTATCGTCGAACTCGACAAGGTGCACAAAGGGAAAAGGAGGACAGCGCACGTGAGTGATCTCAAACCATTTTATGAGAACAACGCGAAAGGTGAAAATTCTCCCGTGGCATCGTCTGAGCCTAATTCGGCGCATAGCGGCGAATAGGTAAATTTCAGCAGAGACTGAAGTGTGTGAACTCGGCAATTGCCAGCAGGGGAGCAACTGCCATGACAGCGGAGACCCTGAAAGATGAGAAGCTAGCCGAAGAATCCTAAATCAGATGAAGAAGAAGAATAATAATAATAAGAAGAAGAAGAATACGAAGAAGAAGAAGAAGAAGAAAAAAAAAATAAAGGTTCCAAGGGAAAACAATGCAAGATGAAGATGGCACGAAACAAAAGAAAAATTATAAAGGTAAAAAAAATAACAATAATTGTCATTATAATATTAAAATTAATGATATCAACAGCAATAGTAATAATAATTATAAATATTAATAATAATTATAGTTGTAAATATTAATAATTGCTAGAAATATTAATAACAACAAAATAATACTAATTCTAATAATCGTAAAAAGAAAAGGAGTAATACCGCAATGGCAACCCGAAATCTACTCCAGTTCACATCAACGCTACAAAACTCCCTTTTGGATAGTCAGCAACCCCGACACCAAACTACAGCTGTGCGAGGATGACAAATAAACAAATAAAAACAAAATATGCAATGTGAAAGTGAAACGGCAGCAAAATTACCGAAATTTTGCTGGAAAAGTGCCGGAAAACTAGGAAAATACAGTTGGTCGCGCAATGGCCACTGTCGGCAATAAAAAGGATGTGCCGCGGGCGCCAAGGCACAAGTTCGCGAAAATATGGAGCAACAGCAGCAGCAACAGGCAAATTTTGTAGCCGAACAAGTGGAGGGCGGCGTTTTGCGCGTACGTATAAAGCGCCTAACAAAGCACGAAATTCGGTGCTATAGTAGAAGTGACAGCAGCGGTGGATACCAGTCGAGTAATTCGAGCGACAAAAACAGCACCAGAGGCGAGCACGACGACCCTGGCCAGCCAAGTGACTACAGAGAGGGCGACAGCAACAGCGGCAGGCAACAACAACAAAGAGTCGGCGTCGAGGACATCGAAAGCCTCGAAAGTACGCAGCCGTTCGTACTGCCCCAAAATAGTGAAGATGCGGAGATGGCAGCCTATTGGGGTGCAGAGTACTTGGCAAGCAATACGCCAATTTTGACTAGCGAAGAGGAGGAGATGGAGGACGAACCCTCAAACTTAAGCGTACTATCTGATGACAGCGAGCCGAACAGTGAGTGCGAAGTAGAGCGGGCGCCAACACCCATAACAATTTCGTCCGACGAGGAAGAGGAGTATGTCAAAAGGCAGGGCGAATTCTCCATCGCTACACAAGACGCCAGACACCTCGGTAACGGGTACGTAGAGTATGCGTGCCATATCGATATGCGCATCAGGCTATACGACCCGATGGCATCGGAAGAGCCACATCCACCGCCGCAACAGCTGTGCCTTAGCGAGGACGCGATCGAGGCGTGTACGTTGGCGAGCGGTGGACAAAGGGATTTTGTGGAGGAGGCGTCGGCGAAAGCGGATTTCAGGATGGCAGCAGATGCCGACTTAATGGCAGAAATAGAGCGTTGGCAAGAAGAGGCTGAGCCGAGTGTGCCATCGGAGTGGCAGGTCCATCCGGACGTAGGTGTGTTGCCGGAAGAGTTGGTGGCGGAAATTGAGTCGCACGTAAACAATCAGCAACAGAAGCGGCAGTCATTCAGACGCATCGTAAACGGCCAGGCGTACAGAGTACGAATTACCAAGACTGGCAAAGTGACCGTAGGTCTTGCTGCCGGGAGTAAGGAGGAAGTGTGAGGACACCGGATCCTGTGGCCTTGGGCCCCACAACAACTATTTTATATACATATATAATTTGAATTAAAAGATATGTACCATTGAATTGTATATTTGAAATTAAAAAAAAAACCTTCGGATATATGTATGTACGTATACTTATTGAATTGCATCTATTTGAAATATACTAGTACATGTGTATGTATACACTAACATATTTTGAATTATTAGTTTGTATGTACAATACCTACATAACATGTATAAAGCACAAACAATTGTAATGAGGATAACTGTCTGCGGATGGACAAAAATGGTATAAAAGGAGCAGTGCTAACAAGCATTGTTCATTAGCTAGGCATACGTGGCACGCGTCGCAACGTGGGTCACACGGGTAGTGGAAGACCTCAACCTCCGAGACTATTATTGTATATTCGAAGTGGGCTTTAACCACTGAGACTGGTGCTAGCTGTAGAGTTTAAACCTACTCTAGTTCTATACTTTAGAGAGTAGATATAGCGAGAGTATAGCGAATAAAGAGGCTGTAAACTAGAAGCGAGTGTGATCTAATTTCTTGAGGAGATAGGGTGTTTACTCCTTACAGGACCCTGGACAACCGAGAGCTACGCCCAGCACTCAGGAAAGCCCATTACAACAGGTAGTCACGCTGCGAATTTGAACGAAATCTGTAAATAAATACGACTTTTATAAGTAACTCTACTCAAGCACCACCAGCGTGTTTTCTAGTAGCCTATAATAGGACAATATATGCAAGGTATAACCTCCGACAATTTGACTGGGCTGTATTGAGTGGTTTTTGAGTTTAGTCCGAAAAACAGAAATGGCTATCATTTTATGTATGTAATCTTTCTTATCCTGAGTTTCGCCGGAAAAAAAAATTCACGCGAAAATTTTGATTACCGCCATAGTAAGTACATGGAAACCAAAAGCGAAACCTGAACCGGTACAGGGAAGATGAGACTCATGATAGAGCTGAATATGTTTCGAATGAAAAAAAAAAAATTATCATAAAAGTAATAAACGTCTCGAATATGTATTAACAAAATAGGTTCATAAACACGGCTTATTAGTTATTTATAACTCGACTCCAGCACCACCTAGCGGGTCCGTTTTTCGCTAGTGTAGCGTATTTTCCATTATACTGAAACTATACCTTTTGAATTTGAAAGAAATCGGTTCATAAATACGACTTTTATAAATAACTCGACTCATGCGCCACCTAGCGGGTCTATTTTTGGCAAACGTGTTTGCCATCATACTGGTAGCTTACATTATGAATTTAAAAGAAATCGGTTCATAAATACGATTTTTATAAATAACTCGACCCCAGCACCACCTACCTAGTTTTCAGGTAGCCTATAATAGGACCATATATGTATGCAAGGTATAACCTCAGAAAATTTGACTGAAATCTATGCAGTAGTTTTTGAGTTAACTCCGAACAACGAAAACGACTATTATTTTATATATATAGATATTACCCTTCATATCAATTCAGGTCTATTACATGCGCCCCACGCTTTTCATTTTCAATCTCATAAATTGTTATAATGACTTTTGCTAAAATTTCAAAATAAAAAGTTATCAAACCAAATTCTATGGGACTGAGAAATAATATTTTCTACTTTCTAGTCTTGTCTGTATAAAATTTTGCGATAGATATTATTTTCTACTTTTTGTCCTGCCTGTATAAAATTTTACAACAGATATTAAAATAATTCAACGATATTAATAGATAGGTGCACACCAGAGTTGTGAAAAATTAAGGCATTAATTTTTGAAATTGAATGTAAATGAAAATTTAAATGCACTAGCCCGAAGAAATAATGGTAATGATTTTTTTTTTCATTGACATTAAAATTTTTGAATTAATGCTATTGCATTAAAAGTACAACAAGCATTAAATACCCATTAACTAATTTTATTTTGAAGTAAAATTCTTTGTTGACGTTGAGGATAGAATTTTGAGGTCAAAAAAGATAGTGGCGGAAGTTAAGTTTGGTTTTCACTATGTTAAATTCAATTTGTAGTCAAATAGGTAAAAACACGAAAAAAAATCATTAAACATTTTAATGCATTAAAATTCTGTCATTAGCATTGGTATGGATAATTTAATGAAAATAATTTTCATTAGCATTATATTTTTCAGAATTTAAAGCGGAGGTTTTTCATAGTAGTTTTTTCCTTCGAAAAAATATTTTTTTAAAAACTAAAACCTGTGATAAAATATATAAATATACCATATTCTGTAAATTGTGCGATAACATAAATATTGTAACGTTTTTTCTACTTAATAAATAAATTATTATTATTATTATTATATTTTTCAGAATTAATGCATTGAAAGTTTTATTTGTACTAAATTTCAAAAATTAATGCATTAATTTTTTACATTAACATTAGTGCTTTAAGTACCATTAATGCTTTAAAAAAATAATGAATTTTTCACAACTCTGGTGCACACACATGCATTTACATATGGGTAAGGCTTCCTCAAGTGGGCACCGAATTTCCCAACATTAATATTTTTAAATGATATTCAGACAGCGCCGAGTTTTGTAGCCGAACAGTACACTGTGTAATTTTTGTTGCGTAGTTCCAAATAGTTTTATTTTTTAATCAACAATTGAATATTTTTGCAGTGTTGTGGAAATTTTTATTTTTCTTTGAAAGTAAGTGTGCGAATGAAAAACATTTTTGGGTGCAGATTTAAGGAACATTAAACTACACAATGAAATTATTGGCGTTACAAAAATATTTTTTTTTAACTTTTCAATCAATTTTTTATGAAAAATTGAACTTTTAAGCAACGCGCACGCTTGCAAATAAAAGTTCATTCCGACCAAACTATATCGAAATGCACGCATTCTTTTTCATAGATAAATGCCGAAATGTTTATTACATAAGTAGTTGTTAAAAATTTTCGTACACGAGGTGCAGAAATTGCTTAAAAATTAAATTTTTCATAAAAAATTGATTTAAAAGCAAAAAAAAATATTTTTGTAACGCAAATAAATTCATTTTATAGTTTAATGTTCCTTAAATCTGCACCCAAAAATTTTTTCATTCGCATACTTAATTTCAAAGAAAAATAAAAATTTCCAAAGCACTGCAAAAATACTCAATTGTTGATAAAAAAAAAAAACCATTTGGAATTACGCAACAAAAATTACACAGTGTACCGTTCGACTACAAAACTCGGCGCTGTCTGAATATCATTTAAAAATATTAATGTTGGTAAATTCGGTGCCCACTTGAGGAAGCCTTACCCATATGTAAATGTATGTGTGTGCACCAGAGTTGTGAAAAATGCCATATTTTTTTAATGCATTAATGGTACTTAAAGCACTAATGTTAATGTAAAAAATTAATGCATTAATTTTTAAAATTTAATACAAATAAAAATTTCAATGCATTAATTCTGAAAAATATAATAATAATAATAATAATTTATTTATTAAGTAGAAAAAACGTTACAATATTTATGTTGTCGNTATGTGTGTGCACCAGAGTTGTGAAAAATGCCATATTTTTTTAATGCATTAATGGTACTTAAAGCACTAATGTTAATGTAAAAAATTAATGCATTAATTTTTAAAATTTAATACAAATAAAAATTTCAATGCATTAATTCTGAAAAATATAATAATAATAATAATAATTTATTTATTAAGTAGAAAAAACGTTACAATATTTATGTTGTCGCACAATTTACAGAATATGGTATAAACCTTAATTCTACATCATTATATTTCTATTTTTATCACAGGTTTTAGTTTTTAAATAAAGATTTTTTCGAGGGAAAAAACTACTATGAAAAACCTATGCTTTAAATTCTGAAAAATATAATGCTAATGAAAATTATTTTCATTAAATTATCTATACCAATGCTAATGACAAAATTTTAATGCATTAAAATGTTTAATGATTTTTTTCGTTTGCATTAATAAAAACCATTAAATTTATTTTCTAGTGAAATATAAATAACCTCTTTTGGAAGGACTTCGAATAGGTACTAATAGTTTTTTCAGCTTCATTCTATTAGGTTTATTTGAAGAAAAATTCTTGTAAACATTTTTAGATATTTTAAGAAAATAAAAGTGAGGTGCGTGCAACTCAGTGTGCTTTTGTAGATTTTTATATTGATTTATGGTGCATACCAGTGATCAGCATGCGGTGCCTTTTTCGAGACATCAAGTATACTCGCAAACAATGCGGTGTAAGTATAACCGCCACCGCAAGCAATGCGATATTTGTGTGCATCGCATTTTTTGTCGCGTTCGTGTTTGCGATGACTTGTATGACCAAAGAGTCGTTACTGCATACTGTGGCACCGCATTTTCATGTCGACCTCGGCTATGCGGTGGTATGAGCGGTCGTTTAAACATCGCAAACATCGCATTATTTCCGGATATGCTTGGCTGAATGCGGTGCACCGCATTATAAGGGCATTTTATGGCTACAGTTGACTACAGAGTTAGTATGTTACAAACAAATTAATAAATATGAACAATTAGTCAAATTTAAATACACAAAATATGTAATATTTATTTTATTTTAATTCAATTCATTTTTATTTCACTTACACTCGTATAATGCGGTGCACCGCATTCAAACAAGCATATCCGCAAGTAATGCGATGTTTGCGTTGTTTAAACGACCGCTCATACCACCGCATAGCCGGATCCGACATGAAAATGCGGCGCCACAAAATGCAGTAACGACGCTTTGATCAAGCACAAAACACTCAAACACGACATTATTTGAGCTTGCGGTGATTGCGGTGGCGGTAGATTTCGTTACTAAGTATTATTGAGTTTGAGTGGTGCAGTAAATAAATGTCGTTGCGGTGTATTCGAAAATGCGATACACCGCAACTGATCTCTGGTGCATACCGATTATATTATGGGCCAAAAGCTGACAGATAGCCGACTGAGCAGCGCATGTTCACGACTGACAACCTATTCTGATCTAAATCATTCAATAAACCGTTTTTAGTTCCATTCGACAATGTGTTTTTAGCTATTTGACTACAAATTGAATTTGACATAGTGAAAACCAACCTTAACTTCCGCCACTATCTTTTTTGACCTCAAAATTCTATCCTCAACGTCAACAAAGAATTTTACTTCAAAATAAAATTAGATAATGGGTATTTAATGCTTGTTATACTTTTTTTTCATTTACATTCAACTTCAAAAATTAATGCATTAATTTTTTTACATTAACATTAAAATGCTATGCATTAAAAAATTAATGCATTTTTCACAACTCTGGTGTGCACCTATCTATTAATATCGTTGAATTATTTTAATATCTATTGTAAAATTTTATACAGACAGGACTAAAATGTAGAAAATAAATAAATAAAAAAAAATAAAAAAAAATAAATAATATAAAAAAAAATTTTAATATGCAACGCTTTTATAAATGGACTAAAAAGTAGAAAATAATATTTCTCAGTCATATAGAATTTGGTTTGATAACTTTTTATTTTGAAATTTTAGCAAAAGTCATTAAAAACAATTTATGAGATTGAAAANACTAAAATGTAGAAAATAAATAAATAAAAAAAAATAAAAAAAAATAAATAATATAAAAAAAAATTTTAATATGCAACGCTTTTATAAATGGACTAAAAAGTAGAAAATAATATTTCTCAGTCATATAGAATTTGGTTTGATAACTTTTTATTTTGAAATTTTAGCAAAAGTCATTAAAAACAATTTATGAGATTGAAAATGAAAAGCGTGGGGCGCATGTAATAGACCTGAATTGATATGAAGGGTAATATCTATATATATCGGAGTTAACTCAAAAACTACTGCATAGATTTCAGTCAAATTTTCAGAGGTTATACCTTGCATATATGGTCCTATTATAGGCTACCTGAAAACTCGGTAGGTGGCGCTGGGGTCGAGTTATTTATAAAAATCGTATTTATGAACCGATTTATTTTAAATTCAAAATGTAAGCTACCAGCATGATGGCAAACACGTTAACCAAAAATAGACCCGCTAGGTGGCGCGGGAGTCGAGTTATTTATAAAAGTCGTATTTATGAACCGATTTCTTTCAAATTCAAACGGTATAGTTTCAGTATAATGGAAAATACGATAGGTGGCGCGGGAGGCGAGTTATTTATAAAAGTTGTATTTATGAACCGATTTCTTTCAAATTCAAACGGTATAGTTTCAGTATAATGGAAAATACGATAGGTGGCGCGGGAGGCGAGTTATTTATAAAAGTTGTATTTATGAACCGATTTCGTAAGCATGATGAAAAAGTACTTGCGAAAAACGGACCCGCTAGGTGGTGCTGGAGTCGAGTGATTTATAAAAGCCGTATTTATGAACATATTTTGTTAATACACACTCGACACGTTTATTACTTTCATGATGATTTTTTTTTAATTCGAAACATATTCAGCCCTATCATGAGTCTCATCTTCCCTGAACCGGTTCAGTTTTCGCTTTTGGTTTCCATGTACTTACTATGGGGGTAATCAAAATTTTCGCGTGAATTTTTTTCCGGCGAAACTCAGGATAAGGAAGATTACATACATAAAATGATAGCCATTTCTGTTTTTCGGACTAAACTCAAAAACCACTCAATAGAGCCCAGTCAAATTGTCGGAGGTTATAACTTGCATATATTGTCCTATTATAGGCTACTAGAAAACACGCTGGTGGCGCTTGAGTAGAGTTACTTATAAAAGTCGTATTTATTAACAGATTTCGTTCAAATTCGCAGCGTGACTACCTGTATAATGAAAAATTCCTTTGCTAAAAATGGACCGCTGGAGTTTAGGTATTTAGAAAATCCGTATTTTTTATAAAGTCTGATTGGAATTCATAATTCGTATTCATTTCATGACAAGCAAAGGTTTTGCAGAAAAGGGACCCAATGGATGACGCTGCACCCGAAATATATAGCAACCCCCGCGGGGCTTGTTCTGCTTTGGCCCTATATTTATCTTAGACGAATTTACTTTTCAGTTGGCTAAATCAGGGATGCGTTTAGGTATGCATATAAAGACCGTAAGACTGTGTAAGCGTGATCTTACATCTACCTCCGATTGAAGAAGTTGCTTGAGGCGGCCGTTATTACAGCAGGAAGACTTAAAGAAACCAATTAATAAATATTAACATAAATTGTAACAGTGGCAAATTGACAAGGAAAGATTCGACCACATCTGTCCAAGAAGGAACACGATAATTATATCAACGGCTTTATTTGAACGATATTCATGAGATCACACCACTCATTTAGCCAATGTACGCGAAAACTTTTCATCCTGTGGGGAAGCGAGGATCCTTGGCCCTCCTATAATTGAAAACGCTCATCTGTGCTCTTGAATTTCCGTTTAAGGACTGGAATGCTGAAGTTGCAGGATCATAGAAGAATATTACGCACGCTTGGCAGAGATCTCATAGGTGGAAATAAGACCATAGGTAAAACGCATTACATCGAAAGGGATTAGTATGCAATATGGAATCACAGCGCTACTATTCTTGGTATATGCGTGAGGAGGATTCCGTTTTTTAGTCGTTTCAATTTAAACTAAAAATGTTTACTTTACAGACTGCTTTTGCTTTTAAACGCTATTTTTGAATTAGCCAACGCAAAAGATCTTATTAGGCGCCGCGAAGCAAGCGGGCATTTGCTAGTCGGTTCATAAATTCGATTTTTATAAATAACTCGACCCCAGCGCCACATACCGAGTTTTCTGGTAGCCTATAATAGGACCATATATGCAAGGTATAACCTCTGAAAATTTGACTGAAATCTATGCAGTAGTTTTTGAGTTAACTCCGAACAACGAAAACGGCTATTATTTTATATATATACTAGCAAATGCCCGCTTGCTTCGTGGCGCCTAATAAGATCTTTTGCGTTGGCCAATACAAAAATAGCCTTTAAAGCAAATGCAGTCTGTAAAGTAAACATTTTTAGTTTAAATTGAAACGACTAAAAAGCGGAATTCTCCTCACGCATATGCCAAGAATAGTAGCGCTGTGATTCCATATGGAATACTAATCCCTTTCGATGTCATGCGTTTTACCGATGGTCTTATTTCCACCTGCAACTTCAGCATTGGTCCGATGTGCTATGTAAGCCAATAAAAGTCCTTATACGGAAACTCAAGAGCACAGATGAGCGTTTTCAATTATAGGAGGGCCAAGAATCGTCAATCGTTCAATATCGTTCAAATGAAGCCATTGGTATACCTATCGTGTTCCGTCTTGGACAGATGTGATCGAATCTTTCATTTTCAATTTGCCACTTTTACAATTCGTCTCAATTATTATGAATTGGTTTCTTTGAGCCTTACTGCTGTAATAACGGCCGCCTCACGCAACTTCCTCAATCGGAGGTAGATGTAAGATCACGCTTACACAGTGTTATGGTCTTTATATGCATACTTAAACCCATCCTTGATTTAGTCATCTGAAAAGTAAATTCGTCTTAGATAAACATAGGGCCAAAGCAGAACAAACATCGTGGGGTTTCTATATATTTCGGCTGCAGCGTCATCTATTGGGTCCCTTTTCTGCAAAACCTTTGCTTGTCATGAAATGAATACACATTATGAATTCCAATCAGATTTTATAAAAAATACGGATTTTCTAAATACCTAAACTCCAGCGGGTCCATGTTTAGCAAAGGAATCTTTCATCATACGGGTAGTCACCCTGCGAATTTGAACGAAATCGGTTAATAAATACGACTTTTATAAGTAACTCTACTCCAGCGCCACCAGCGTGTTTTCTAGTAGCCTATAATAGGACCATATGTGCAAGGTATAACCTCCGACAATTTGACTGGTTTTCGAGTTTAGTCCGAAAAACGGAAATGGCTATCTTTTTATGTATGTAATATGCTTCGAATGAAAAAAAAATCATCATGAAAGTAATAAACGTTTCGAATTTGTATTCACAAAATGGGTTCATAAATACGGCTTTATAAATAACTCCACTCCAGCACCACCTAGCGGGTCCGCAAGTGCTTTTTTCATCATGCAGGTAGCTTACGAAATCGGTTCATAAATACAACTTTTATAAATAACTCGCCTTCCGCGCCTCCTAGCGAGTCTGAGTTTGGTAAACGTATTTTCCATTTTATAAATAACTCGACTCCAGCGCCACCTGGCGAGTCTATTTTCCGCATGCGCATTTTTCATTATGAAGGCAGCACATGTTTTGAATTTGAACGAAATCGGTGCATAAATACGACTTTTATAAATAACTCGACCCCAGCGCCAGGCAGTTTTCTGAAAATTTGACTGAAATCTATGCAGTAGTTTTTGAGTTATCTCCGAACAACGAAAACGGCTATTATTATATATATATAGATAGATGTACATAATCCTTTGTGAACAAGTTTATTTGTGGCCTGTTGTTCAAGGACATATATATGTATGTATATGTAGACATGAGAAAATTTGCGTAAACAAAGAATATATCCCGGTTCACATACAACTTTGGCGTTGCGTTGGCGTTGAATTTCAATGCCAAAATTTGGCAACGCTAAGGCCAACACAAAACAGAAAGATCGCGTGCGTCGTAGTCAGCTATTGCAAACAAATAAAATTATGTGAAATGTTTTTTTTTTCCTTGTAATCAAATCAGGGCAAGAAATATTATTTTTCATGCAATCATTGATATGAAATAGTAATTTATCTCTCATTAATATGTTTATTTAGTGGCCAAAGCATTCTCTGCCAAGCTTCATTGTAGAAGGCATACTTTTTCTTTATTATAATTATACTAAAATGTAATGTGATATAACAATACCAAGCATTGCTCTATTAATCTGATTAAAAAGTTTAAAATTTTCATAAAACTTGAAATTTTCAAATTTTTTTATAAAGTATGAAACTTGCTTGGACTTGTATGGTCTTTCTTTCATGTATAATAAGTTGAAATTATTGAGCATTAAAAAATTATACATACCTAGATATGTATGCACATATGTACCTACATAGTAGGTATAACTGGTCAAAATAGCACGCAACTATTTTTCTGTGCATGAGAATATATGTATATGTACATAATTAAATAAACACATACATATGTGTATATATGTATGTATGCCTGCATGTGTATATACAATCCTTTACTCGAAATTTTTAGTTGATGCAATTTTTACCCATACATTTATTCTGACCAAACAATCGCTTTGCTTGCCTCATTTGCCTCGCTTATTTACTCGTCTCGCTCGTCTGCTGCTGCAAATGAGTGCCTCGCTCGCAACGACGCCCTCGCGAGGGCAGAGCTAATGAGGTCCTCGTTTGTCTCTACTTTGGTCTACTCTTGCGCTGCCCTCGTTTGCTTACTCGCTCGCTGGCTGCTCAGCGCGTACTTAACGAGTGCTCGATTGCAAACAGCCTCGCCTGTTGCTCGTGAGTTGCGCAAGCTCAGAGCAAACTAACGAGCGAGCGAGGGGCTAAAATGAGGCAAATCCGAACCCTGATCATACCTCACATCATCTAGAAAAATATGTAGATGAAGAGGATGATAAAAGCAAAGATATAAACAAAGATGAAGACCAAGGTAAATTTAAAGACTTTACTTTTATATGAACAATAGAGTATAAAGATAAAGGAAAGCAGAATAACATAAATGTAATTAGAGCGAAAAGGGTCGAGGTAGGGATCTAGATAGAAAAAAGACAAAATATAACCTGAAGCAAATGTATATACAAATCGCCGCTTGGCGCGGAATATCTCGTATCCGCCAAATGCAACACCACGTATTAGATAGTCCGAAAATTTTAGAAAAGAGGAAAGAAACTTATTTCCTTCCAAACTTTTGAATGGTTTTCTAACTGAACTTACTAAATATGAGCACCAATAAATTTGTGAAATAGGAAAGCAGTGAAAAAAATAAATATTTTTCTGTGCCACCTCATAAATACGTGCTATTGCGATACCTACTCAGTACTTGGTTCAAAAGTATCGATACCAACATTACTTGATATCGATCAAAAAGTATCGAGTATGTACTTGTATTTACTCATATCGTTTCAACCCTACTCTCTGTTCTAAGAATTTGCTGCTTCCTGAATTCTGTAGCTTCTTCTCCACATTTTGTTTGCAGAGCCATTTGTCGACAACGCATTGTTTCGTTTTAAAATTATTAATTCACTATTTGCACCTATCGCTTCTTTACCTATCACAGCTACTTTGGTTTTTCCGGTTTTGGAAATTCTCAAGTAAAAGTAAAGAATGCCTCAGGAACTTTAAATATACTGAAATTCACTAATACTTTCACAAAAATCACCGTTTTACATTTTCTTTGTTATTTATTTTCGTAAACCGTATATTCTTATAATTTAACACAATTAAACCATGTTTCCTATATAAAGATTAAATATTAAGAAAATTTACTGTTTTGACAGTTTCTTTTATCATCCTATTCGGCTTTGTTTACTTTTACTTGAGAAATGCCATCTCCGCCGGAATGCACAATATTGTATTCTATTTATTATTCATGCTTTTTTGGCAGACGTTTTTGGCATTTTTCATATGATATTTCATCATATAATATTACTAGTGTACTGTCAAAAGGCGTTGTCACCCATCTGAATTATGTTGACTTGTACTTGCAACAATGCACTTTAAACATGGGCTGGCAGTACTTTAAGACCATACTGATTGACAGGCACCCTCGAGTTAATTTTCTATATGCTGTAAATAAAATTCTATCAAAATTTCAAGTCATTTGAAGTATTTTAAGTATTTGGTTATTATTGACATCTTTAATAGCTTAAAACGCATGATCAGCCAGTCCTCTGGACCTCGATTTATATATAACAAGCTAAGCTCATATAAAATTTCAATTGATCTGAAGTATGAGTCTTTTGGTTGTTGTTGTTGTATCGGCTACAACAGCCCCGCCCAGATCGGTTAGTATCTCAGTCGCTGTCGTCAAGCTCAACTAACGGAAGACCCAAGAAGCGTGCAGCCTCTATAGGGTCTGCCCACAGCGACAGAGGTGTTAGTTGCGTTGGGTTTTTCGGGCATACGAAGAGATGATTTGAGTCGTGGGGTGTCTCTCCGCATGCCTGACATTCGTTTGGCACATCTGAATCTAATCTGCTCAGGTATGAGTTAAACCTGCTGCAGTAGCCAGGGCTATTGTGGACCGTGTCTCCCGAGGCAGACGAAGCTCGGTCTCGTCTATGTCTGCTGGTTGTGTGCCCAGAACGGCATTCACAGGTCTGGAGTCCACGTTACTTGAGACTGACTCCCTGTGAATGCCGCTCAAGGCCTATCGATAAGCTGACGGGTCCAGAGGTTGCTTTATGAACCTCTGGACTTCGTCCGTCAGTTCGTATAGATGCCTCCTGACATGCCTTGGCGAGGGCTCCTCTGCAAGCAGGTGTCTTTTCGGGTGTCCACGTCTGTGGTCCCTACTAGGAATTGCTTGCAGAGCAATGTGTTGTGCTCCTTTATGAGGAGCATTTTCGCTCGTCGTGCAGGTGGTGTTCTGGCGACATCAGAAGGCATCCGGTCGCTGTCCGTAGTGCGGTGTTTTGTGCTATCTGTAGCTTCATCCGCTGCGTCCTACTGGTCTCCGGCGACCACACTGGTGCTGCGTAATTTAGAACCGGCCGACCAATTGCCTTGTATGTTGCCAGCAACGTTTCTCTGTATTTTCCCCAGGTACTGCCGGCTAGCGACTTGAGGACCTTGTTGCGGCTCTGTACTTTGTTGACAATTGCGGTTGTGCGCGCAGAGAAGGAGAGCAGAATGTCGAATGTTACCACGAGAATTTTAGGATTATGCACCGTCGGAATTTGTGTCTCATCGACGTGAATACCTAGCGTTAGTCCGACCTACTGCGTCCAGGTGGTAAAAAACGCCGCAGAGGCTTTTGTAGGGGAGAGGGTTAGACTCCTAGCAGTGAAGAAGCGAGAAAGTTCGGACAGATACCAGTTTACTTTCGAGCACATGTCATCAATTTCATTCCCAGACGCCAATATCGAACAATCGTCAGTGTAAGAGACAATCGAGACTCCCTCTGGTGGTAGAGGGAGCTTGGAAATATAAAAGTTAAACAGTAGTGGGGAAAGGACAACACCCTGTAGAACCCCCTATTTTATTTTTCGAGGTTTGCTTGATTTCTCTCTAAACATTGCTGACGAGTGACTTTACGGGAACCATGCTGATGCTTCGCTGGGGTCAGGTGGTTCGCAAAATACGGGAGTAACAAGGCCTCTAGTGTCTTCGCTACCGGGGAGAGGAGTGTTTTTTTGGTCCTGAGCTCGTGGTCTACTTGAACCACTATGCGCTGTGTAAAATATTATTCATATATATACATATATAGTATATGTACATGCATATGTTGTCATGACTCACCTATGCTCATTGCACCGTCGCTAAGCATTCCAGAATCGTGGGTTATTGTTCGTCTCCGAGTTGGCAGGGGTGGGCAAGGCGACACAGTGCCAGGTGAACGGTGAGGAGTTTGATCCTTCCAAACTCTCGATACGTGCTGATCAAGTATGTCCTGGTCATTGTCTTCCTCCAAAGCAAATTTTTCACGAATCGCTTCTGCAAACGCACGATCGCTGGCAAGCCTTTCATTTGTCGGTAATGAATCATCCGTGAAACGCTTAAGTAGGTATAAAAAGATAAATACGTGAATTTTTTCCCTCGTGTTCTTTTTAATACTTACGTCGAATCGAGCCCTATCCTCTATGTCTTGCTTGCGTTTGACTTCTTCTAGTTTTGGAATAAGCAACGCAATCAGCTCAGTCTCTTTGAGAGGTCGATGTTCATTTGAATGGAGACGTTGGGTGCGAGGTATAACCTAAACAATCAAAATATATATATGAAGGTATGCCACATGCACATAAATTAACCACATTATTGGTATTCATCTAAACGCGTGAATGCCTCGTAACCGCGTAAACCTCGTAAATAAACCGGGTTTCCATAAAAAATTAAGTACGTTTACGCATTTATATGAATAGCCCTGTTGTTTACTCACTTGAAACGAGTTCGTTTCTTTGTTGGCCATTGCACTTTGGCGTATGGCTTTACTTTCATTTGAACTATGTCTTCTTTGAATATAAGGCCGTCCATCCCTAAAATGTAATAAAATTTGTGCAAATACATGCATGTAAATATGTATATACAATTTGCATATAAAAGAGTCGATAAACTTGGCAAAAAATTAACTTTCATGATTATGAATTTTCATGTTGGGCACAAAAGCTTCCCTATAAACATTTTGGCGAACGTTCGAAAATACTTTGATATCTTATATGCGTACGGTGACCATCCGTCCTTTATTTTAAAGGACAGGGGGTTACCCTGCCCTATATAATTTTTTTCAAAATAAAGGGCGCCTTTTGTCCTTTATTTCTGTAACTGTCCTTTAAACCAGCTCTGAATTTTTCAGAGGTAAATTTTTAAACACAGAATATGAAAAATAAAAATATCCCTTATAGAATATAATGAAAACCTTCGCCAGTTTGTTTCGCATTAAAGGGTTTCTATTTAATCGGTAATCTTTGTACAATCTATAAAGCGCAGGCAAAGTTGCGCCCAGGATCGTCTTGCACGCTGAGTTTGAGTTCAAAACTGGCATTTAGTGTTCTTAATTCACTGGAGGCATAATTTTTCACTTAATTTGATTAATTTTTATTTTTCTTTCATGAAAGCTTACAATATTTGCAAGAGACCAGTTCAGTCTGATTTGTGAATTTTTATTTGATTATATTAAATTTTTTAGTGCAAAAAACAGAAAAGTACCAATATTGAAGAAAATGTTGTTCCAGTTAATATATGGGGCATTTCACCTCAAGTGACCCAACTTTTGAAATCTATGTCTTCCGATCGGGATGAAATTTGCACCAAGGTTAGTCCTAAAAAATAGTAGTTATGACACAAAATTTCAATGGGATCGGTCAAACACACTCCGAGTTGGAGGGTCTAGAATTTTGACATTTTGGTCAAACGGCCATTTTTTCGGATCCATATAACTAATTACCTATTGTATTTAGAAAATTTTTTC
>NW_016157139.1:370702-385019 GCF_001687245.7 Rhagoletis zephyria | reverse complement strand
TTTTGATTGATACACAAGTTGCATCCCACTAAGCGACCACAAAGCTCTTAAAGAAAATATATAAATAAAAAATACCCCTTTTTGAAAAAAAACATAAAAATTATTTTTTATTTAAAAAAAAATTAAAAAAAAAATCATTTTAATTAAAAAAAAAATAAAATTTGTAAAGACTGAAGAGAAATCTATCGAAAACATTCCTGAAAAAATTTTCTAAATACAATAGGTAATTAGTTATATGGATCCGAAAAAATGGCCGTTTGACCAAAATGTCAAAATTCTAGACCCTCCAACTCGGAGTGTGTTTGACCGATCCCATTGAAATTTTGTGTCATAACTACTATTTTTTAGGACTAACCTTGGTGCAAATTTCATCCCGATCGGAAGACATAGATTTCAAAAGTTGGGTCACTTGAGGTGAAATGCCCCATATGTTACATAACAAAAAAACTAAAAACGAAAAAATTACACAAAAAAAATTGAAATATAAAAAAATGTTCACCAAAATAAATATTTTTTTTTAGTTTTTAGTAAAAATTGGTTGAAAAATGAAGGCTCCGGTGAATTATGATTATTAAATTCTAATTTTGAACCACTCTGCGCTGGCTTCGTCGTGCAGTATGAATTATAGTAAACGCATTATGGTAGCGAAGGATGGTAAAGTCCTTGAAAAGGATTTGGCTTAATTTTTCGCTACAGCAGGGGAACTTGTACAATTAAATAATAAAATTAGCTGGTAAATATTTGATTTAAATTACGATATGGGTAAGGTACTTTTATCATACAAGTTGTATGTACGTATTCCCAAATCATTTTGAAAAAAATGTCCTTTATTTAACGTTGGTTAATATGGTCACCGTAAATATGCATATCGAACTCAGAACGAACTCATAACCAACCTTAGTTTTCCAACGTTCATAGTATATTGGAAATACACTCCAAATAGGTTCGAAAAAAAACCGAAAACCATAGTAACAAGAGAGGAAGTGAAATCCACCTTATTTTCGAAGGGAAATATAAGGCAATCACTCTCCCACATTAAAATGTCAATTGGATAATAGGTTGGATTTCGAATTCATAACGCAGGAAAAATACATTCGATAACGAAGGTTCCGTTTTGTAGGCCAATAGCCTAGTTCTGGAATCGAATACTAATTTATTCCACATTAGTTATCGAAGGTGAGACTCAAAAAAAAATTGTAGTATGCCTAGGGACGTTCCGATACCTTCAAAGTATCGATACCTACTTAAATGAGTAAACCGAATGTATCGATACCTACTTATATCGATAACTTTTCATCCTGTTATATGCAACAAAGCGAAAGTAATTTTGACGCGTTATCTGTGACATACCTTTTGCGACACCTGAGAGATCGACCTATCTCGGTAGCCAGTTCGAAAACGCCCTATCTCAGAAAACTTTTCAAGAACACCCTATTTCGGAATTCTGATCAAAAACGCCCTATCTAAAATATTTTCAATATATTTTCAGTTGAGGTAGGGCGTTCTTGAACCAAATTCTGAAAAGTTTTCTGAGATAGGACGTTTTCGAACTGGCCGCCGATATTCCACTCAGGTGTCGATATGTATATTAGTTCATTAATAGCGCGGGAGGAAATTTTGTTTGCTGTACTCATTTCAGTTTTTAACATGTTTGTTGGCTGTTTTAAACTTAATATTTTTTTTTACTTTTTGAGAAGGGTACCTATGAAGAACAAATTCTAAAATGGTTGGAAGAAATATCGTTGAGTGGAAGCGATAGTGAGGACAATTTGGAAGAAGATTTCAGTGAATGGGCCTTATGAATAAAAAAACTAAGCAGTTGTTTTTTCTTGAGATTTCAAGGTCTGAAATTTTAAGAAAAATCAATTGCTTAGTTTTTATTCATAAGGCTTAATGTGATACAAAAAAGTCGATTTCATTGGTAGGTACAAGTCACAATAGAAAAAATAAACAATGAATTCCTTTTAAGTGTGAAAGTAAATACGAATACCTTTGAGATAATTTATGGAATGTTTGAGTTCGTTCGTTTTAAAATAATTTTTTTTTTTAATTACCCCTCCCAAAAAGATGATAAAATATGTGTTAAATTTCAATACGAATTACTTTTATTAATATTAAAAAAATATTAGGTAATTTTATTTTTTTTACTTTGGCAACATATGAAATATGATTAAGTGCATTTTTTAAATAAATGTAAGGTTTTAAAAAGACAAAATTTGTAAGTAGCCTCATAGGCGAACGTTAGTATTAAAGGAATAAAAAATAAGGTTAGTATTCTAGGGTTAAAATAGAGTGGTTAATTTTCTTATAATCATAACCTTATTTAAAAGAATTACAAAAATCTAAAAATTACTTGTTGCAAAACTATAAATCCAAACAAAGAAATCCCAATAAAATGAGTAAAACATGCAAATATGTCCTTCTTATTCTCTATTTGTGCTCCATTGACTTTAATTAACAGAAAAATGGTCTTCCTTATACTTAGACATACAGGCCGATTCTGAGCAGAAACTCCCTGGGAGTTTTCTCTTTTCCCTTTCCTCCTATCATGAACAAAAATTCCCTGAGGATTTTTTACATTAAATGGCGGAGTTGAGCTGTCAAAAAAGTGTCAAACAGCTTTTTCAAAGCTCCAATTTCCTCCTCCCAAATTTTCGGGGAAAATGCTACTCCCTGGGAGTTAATTATTGGAGGATTTCTTTCTCGGGAGAAACAAATTCCCGGAGAATAAACTCCCCGAGAAAATTAAGAATTGGACTGATAATGCCTTCAGTAAAGCGGCATCCAGTTGATGTCACTCTTGCAAAACCGCCAATTTAAGCCACATAACGTTTTCAAATTGGCGATTATCAGCATAAACTTTCTTTGCCAGTATTCTCCACACATTTTCCATTGGATTGAGGTCACGAGAGCACAAGGGTCCGAATATTGTTGGTTTCCATCACAATTTGCCAGAAGTTAACAGGAAAATGTTCAGATCCCGTCAAACATTTTGCACGGCCCTAAAACATTACTACTCGAGTACGGTGAAATGATCGCGACTCCGCGTCTTTTACTACATTCTAAAGCTGCTCGAAAGGATTTCGCTAGCAAAAGCATGTCAATTGACAGACTTCTACAAGTTGTTAAAATGGTTATTTTACCTTAAAATTTACTATTAAGAAGTTGGCTTAGATGTATTATGTATGATGTATTTTGGAACGAATTTCCGTCATCCCTTGTTAAACTTGGTTTGGGGACAAACCGGTTTCGGCGTTGTGCCATCTTCAGTGTCATTTTTCGTTCGGCTTAGGTCATCGTTTCAGACGAAAAGAAAGAAATTCAATCTGGATGGTACATACATGGTATTGAATGGATAATATAACGATTTACGGCAAGAACGATGCATTTTTTACCGGCGGAACTTGAGTTGCAACCAAGGGCGTAGCCAGGTAGGGACAGGGGTGCAGCTGCCGCCCCCCTACAGCTATAAAATAAATAAAAAACACAAAATTGTATGCGTAATCTAATTCGTAATTATGCTCTCAATTTCCACATAAGGCTTCAGTTTTTCATCGTTGATACAATGAAGTAAGCATAACGTTAAGCATTGAATTGGTACGGAATTGAATGAAACACCCACTTGAGTTTCTCTTACCATTCTGTGATGAACAGGATGGAAAAACTCAACGAAAAGACACTTCCTTTTTCGTTGTTTTCCGCTTAATACCTATTTCCTTTTCCATTGCTTTTTTGTTAACAACACATATTTTTAGACGGATTAGTTAAAACTGAGTCATTCGGAAAGCACCGCCATCTGGTGGTAATATGACTTCAATGTGAGAATTATTTAAGTTTTCTTAAGAACACACAGCATGAAGTTACGCTTCCTATAATATAGAATCACAGGGTAGCATTTTTTCATATTATAAATAATAGAAAAAAGAAAAAATCTTAGAAAATATAAAGTCGAGAACAGTTAAGTATAATGGATATAAGAAACTTTTTCCAGAAAGGTAAGCTCCCGAAAATGGTAGCTAGAAGTTTGCATAATAAGTAGTTTTATGAATGTGTGCATACTTCTGTCTCTGTTGTGAAGGTATCTTATCTATGAAAAGGAAGAAGGGTCGTGACAGCAGCAGCGGAAGTGATGAAAGCAATGATATTAGTTTCCCCCGGCAGTCTGCTCCTTCTGCAATTAATATAGAAATTGATTCAAATGACAAATGTCACATAAACAACGTTATGTTGGAAGAACTTATCAGCTGTCAGCAGAAAAGAAAAGGGAGATTCTGGTGCGCCCATGGGTCCCGGAAGCTAAGTATAATTTTCACCCTGATGCACAAAGTTTGCTAAGAAAATTCAAATATGCTTGGTTAGAGCAATATTCTCCTTGGCTAGTTTATTCCAAGTTGTTAAAAGGTGCCCTTTGTAAATACTGCGTATTATTTCCACCTGTTCCTGGAACTTTCCGAGGAGTATTAGGATCATTTAAGATTCGGCCTTTTTTAAAATACAAAAATATTCATGAAGACTGTAAAAAACATGTTGCCACAAATCACCACCTAACTGCGATTTCTGCAGCAAAGGCTTTTGGTGAAGATGTGCCTGTCGATGTGCAATTACAAAATAGTCACCAGAAACTTATTGAAGAAAATAGAAATATCTTGTCTTCAATTATTTCATGCGTATTATTTTGCGGTACACACGATATGCCACTCAGAGGCAAAGAAGGGGATGGGGGCGTTTTAATATATCTAATAAACATGCGAATCGATTCGGCACTAAATTAAAAAACCATCTAGAAAAATGCCGCCGAAACGCAGTTTACACTTCACCCCAAATTCAAAATGAATTGATAAAAATATCCGGGGAAGTTATTAAAGCTCTGTTAATATCGGACGTTAAAAAAGCTGATGCTTACGCAGTATTAGCAGATGAAACAGCTGATATATCTGGGAAAGAGCAGCTTTCAATTGGCTTACGCTTTTATGACAAAGCTATGGGAAAAATAAGAGAAGAATTTGTTGGGTTTGCAGAGCTTTCATTACAAGAAGCTTCTACCATTGCTACGGAAATAGACAATTTTTTGATACGCCACGAGCTCACCCCTGAATGTTGCGTTGGATTTGGCTTCGATGGCTGATCTACAATGGCTGGTAAAGAGGGGGGAGTACAAGCGATTTTAAGAAGGAAATATACTCGTGCACAATACTTCCACTGCTGCAGCCACAAATTGAATCTTGTTGTGAATGACTTAAACGAGGTTCCAGAAATAAGAAATACTATTTCTACCCTAAAGGATGTGATAAACTTTTTTCGCGAATCTACGGCACGCAAGAATTATGCTCCTAATATATCACATTTGTGTGAAACAAGATGGTCGGAAAAATATAAGGCTATCAGGAGATTTTCAGAGAATTTTCCTGAAGTTGTGGAAGCTTTAGAATAGTTGTCAACGGAGGGAAACTTTTCCACAAGAAAGTCTGCGTATCAATTGTGTGCTGCAATAACAAGGCCGATATTCACCATTGCTTTAATGACAATTGCTAAATAATCAACGTTGCTGGAACCTACAGCAAATATTTTGCAAATGAAGACAATAGGCCTCAGTGCCGTTGGTCAGCATATTGAAAATATTTTGGAGGTGGTTAAGAACGATCGCAGGAATGCAGAAGGAGTCACTAGAGAGTTGATTAATAAATCTCGTATTATTACAGCCGATCTAGGAGTAGAAATTCTCTACCACGTTTGGCAGGTAAACAAAAAAACAGAAGTAACCCCCCATCGACCAATGAAAATGAGTACTGGCGACGATCTATAATAATACCGTATCTGGATTCACTAACGACCTCTTCACAACTACGTTTTTCCAATGCAAACAATCCAGCTTTCTCGCTGTCTCGATTGCACCCCTTGTATTTGATTAAATGTTCCAGTGAAGAGGTACAAAAGAACGCGAAGCATTTTCAACAGTTCTGTGATATAGATATTGCCAGTGAACTCATTCTTTGGTACAATTTATTTATGGAAAAAAAAAAACTTGTCGGAAGAATATTTGAATATATGAAATTCTACCAGCGATAAATAAGCGTATTTCTATTTTGAGTGCTTTTCCGTGCACAACTGCGACTGTGGAGCGATCGTTTAGTACACTTCATAGAGTATAAACCTGGCTCAGAAGCACAACGGGAGAAGAAAGGCTTTCTGGACTATGCCTCATGAGCGTCCATAGAAAACTCGTTACCGAAAACCGCGAGATGATTCAGGAGAAAATAATCGAAAAGTTTGCTGAAAATCCAAGACGATTGTTATTAGTGCAAAAATAATTAAATAAAAAATATATCAAAAAATTAACAAGTATATTTAATTTGGCCCCGCCTTAAATCAGATCCTGGCTACGCCCATGGTTGCAACTCTGCTCAAATAAAATGAAGATTTTAGGCCCTTATTATGAGCTGCATTCGATTTTCAATCTTCGCTGGCTATCGAAGATCGAAAGTGAAATTCGTATTATGAGCTATGCAAGCGTGTCGAAATTTTCGTTGAGTATCGAATTTCCTGTCGAACAGAATTTTGCTTTCGATGGTGTAGCGAAGTGTTAGAAAATTGTGAAAAATGTATGATTTTGTATATGTTTTCTTACATTTTGGCGGCTAGACATTAATTTTAAACAATTTTTATTAATTTCATGCAGTTCTAACATCTTGAATACTAAACAAAAGCTCGAAAGGCTGGTTTTACTTGTGAAAGAAAATCCCAATACTCTGTTGGCACGATCTCTGAGAACAAAATCGTAGCGCTGTTGATAGTTTTAAAATATTTTAAATAGATTTGGCTCACAAACGCCTCTTTAGATGGTCGGAACTTTTTAATGAATCTGTAGACAAATTTCTTAAATATATTTTATATCAAAATATATTCGAAAGACTAATAAACTTAAACTCTCTTAAACATTTGCTACTCCTGGCCAGTTTACTAAGCTCTCATCCTCTGACGAATCGTTGAACCAGAACTCGTTGTACTCATTTTACCACGTTTTTATAAACTTGCTTTCTTTTTTACTTCATTTTAATTAGAACAATTTTACATAAATATGTATAAGCACAATATTTAGTTTGCTCGATTTGTAAACAAAGCTTCTCAGCGGTGAAAAATATACTATTGTGAACAACCTAAACGAGCGAAATTCACAATAGCGCTATTCTTCATCGAATGAGTGCCATAATACCAAATGCAAATTCGTTCGCTCAGCACTTTCGACCACAGTCGAAAATCGAATGCAACTCATAATAGGGGCCTTAGACTATATTCCCATTCTGTTGAGAGTCTCAAAGCAGTTATTGAGTGCAATTAAAGACATTGGCCCGTAGTTATAGTCGAAAGTTAAAACCTCTTCTAGTTAAAATTAATCTTTAAGTTTAGAGCAGGCTTTATGTTTTAGTCAGTTATAGACATGTTAGAGGCAGGTTTTTGCTAGATTGACACAAAGCAGGGCCATTAATATAAAATGAAAAAAGTAACCAATCGGCATTAGGAAAACTTTGTTATTTTAGCAAGTTCACCCTGTCGTCGCCTCAGAAAACGGATGACGAATGTGCAAAATGACGATTTTGGGATTTTGATGCAGATTTACTAAGTTGGACATGCTCTTTCGATTTCTGCAATCCATTTTTTTATATCTCCATTAGTTTTTGAGATATTTCGTGCGCATTTTGTCGTATGTTACATAATATTAATGATTGGGTATGCCTTTTATTGTATGTGCTGAAAATGCGTCACATACGACAAATTCCCATACAAACGTACCTTTTTTTTAATCATAAAACATTTGTCGTATGTGGCACATACGACAAATTCCCATACAAATGTAATCTTTTTTTAATCATAAAACATTTGTCGTATGTATCGCAAAACTTTGAACTTACGACAATTCGATGGTCCTCTACTATAACGATACAATTAAAATTGAAAATTAAACTAAGTAACTAATTTTAAAATTTTAAATTTTTAAATTTTAGCTTGCACTGAGTCTCCAATGAAATGAAAGAAATAAAAATGTACAAAAGACTGAATTTAAGTATTGTTTTTTGTTTTTATATAAAGAAAACGTATGTTCGTAACATATTTACAGCATAAGAGATGTACAGATTTTTTTTATTAAATACATGATTATGTTTTTGTTATGTTTTTTCTAATAAGTAATCATTATTTAATAAATATGTCTGGTTTTTTCATCAAATTATACCATCGTCGTTGAAATAGATACTTTACTATTGTCGTATGTTCTGTGGACAAAACAAAGTGGTGAGTAAACGCTACTTACGACAAATGTATACGGAATGAAAAGTAAATTTTCTCATTAACGTTAAGAGATATTAAATGTAAAAATATGGAAAATCAAAACTAATAACACCAACTACGTCTCCTTCAAAAGTTACAAAAATCTACCGTACAGTTCCGGATTAATTCGACCTTAAACTTCAAAGTCAATTTTCTCAAAACCGTGTTTTGTAACATTCGACATCCGTTTTCTGAGACGACGCTGTGTCAACTGACTTATAAATAATTTTGAATATGGCGCAGCAAACTGTAAGCAAATAACAAATTTTTGTAAAATATAATCTATTAACGTAAATAATTTAATTTTTATAGGAAGTGAAAAGAATTCGTGAAGTTAATTGGACTGCTGCTGAAAATACCTGCTTGCGGTCCTTGTATGTTTTCCTATTTCTGGTTGCGATTGTATCATCCAAAATCGCAAAATCTCGAAATATCCTTTGATTGGGAAGCATATTTTTCAAATTTTGTATTTTCTCCGCAAATTTTGACAGCAAAACGTCTACTTAGAGTACGCTTTTAAGATTTTAAAACCTTGTCAACCTCATTTTAAATTTAAAACGCCGTTTTAAAGTTAAAAGGTCTTTCAAGTTGACTGACTATGACAGTGTTAAAAGAGTGTTTATCTTAATATACAGTTTTAAATGTTAAAACCTGCCTCTAACTTGTCTATAACTACGGACCATTGCATTTTTCAACACGACAATGCTGCAATTCATAGAAGCAGGGAGGCAAAATGCTACTTGGAAACCAGCAATATTCGAACCCTTGAGCTCTCGTGACCTCAATCCAATGGAAAATGTGTGGAGAATACTGGCAAAGAAAGTTTATGCTGATAATCGCCAACTTGCAAACGTTATATAGCTTACATTGTCGATTTTGCAAGAGTGACATAAACTGGATGCTGCTTTACCGAAGACATTAGGGGTATTCTCGAAGTGTTGCACGATGCACGGATTGCACGAAATGCAAAAATACTATTCCAAATTTCGAAGAGTACGAGAGCACCCCATTTCAAAATGGTAACATGCATGGGTAGCAAGCAGCGTAATTATGTATCAAATACAATAACAAGAGACAGCAAAAAAATGAAGTGAGCGAGATGAGAGGACTAAGAGAAATATGTAGCAATTCCAACAACAAAACAACTACCGCAGGGTCGCATTTATCTTTCTATGCTATTTTGCAAAATATATACATGGGTTTCGACGTTGCATATTTTGCAGCGATAGGAAATGTTATTTCCCATGTATTTTGTTGGTGTGTGCTTGCAAGTTATGCAATCCATGCAATCCGTGTTACGTGCAATGGCTTTGCAAGATTTGGAGAATACACCTATTATTTCTAAATTTGAGGAAGCATATATTTCAGTTAATTAAAGTCAATGGAGCACATGTTATTGGGGTTTCTTTTTTGGATTAAGAACAATTTGTGTGAAAGATGCCAATTTTTGGTCAATATTAGAGCTGTAAAAGTAACGAAATTTCGGATACCCGTATGTATTCGTTACTAATCGAATCAACACCCGTATCTTTCGTATCGTTACTTTACTCGTTACTTTTGATACAAGCACTTGTACCCTACAAGAATCATCGCAGCAAATCTTGCAGCGTAAGGAAATGTTTGTTCTTCCATATGCAAACATGTACATACATATATACATATGTATACACGCAACATATTTTTGTATCGATTCGAACAATTTGATACAGGCTGCGTTTCTTTATACATTCCGAATAATCCCATTTCACAGCCGGAATAAATGATAATGCGTTTGAAATATATGTACATCGACATATCATCAGGATTCTAAAGAATAAATAAACAAAAAAATTTATTCCAAACGTTCAGTATGAATAAAGAAATGCAGCCACAATCATGGTTACCACAATTGGTAACTTTCTACCAAAAGTGGTAACTTTTAAACGGTTTGGTAACTTGGTAACTTTTATTTCATTTTGGTAACTTTTGCAACTAAATATATCTATTTGCATTACTAGAAAGAAATGAATTATGTTTTGTATGTGCGTAATTATAAAAGCCCTTCGAGTTTCAGTGGTAGCACTACTGACACTTCTACAAAATACTTCGATAAAATTAGAGTTATCTCATATTCGAATACTGGAAATATTTGAATTACAGTGACAACACCAAGGGCTGCACTTCTAAAACAACTTTTGAATTTTTGCGATAAATCTTGAATTCTACCATCTCACATTTTAATAATGGCCATCTGGCAATTTTCGGTAAGGTCCATAAAACGTTTTGATTATTCCGCCACAAAATGTCGCGTGCTTTTTACTAGCCCTACGGACATGTATTTCGACCCACTGAATCCAAATCTGAGGTCCGTTTGACACGTACACTAAATTATGAAAAAGCGAAAAAATAGCAAAAAATTTGCAATTTACTCGTAATTTCGTACGAGTCAAACGGACGGTTAAAAGCACCCGCAACTTTTTTTTTTGTGTGCCGGTGCCATTATTCCATGAGTCGCAAATATCGGCACATTCCGAACGAAAAATTACACTGAAATTGGCACAATGTCGAAACCGGTTTGTCTCCAAACCAAATATGACAAGGGATGATGGAAAATCGTTCCACATTAGATCATACTCCTACCCTGTCGGAGACACCAACAACGAAAATGAGAATAACGGCACATGCAACAATTAATTGTAAGAAAAATATTTTCTAATAAAAAAATTATTATAATTGTCAATAGCATTTTCAATCTTGATAATTTATCAAGAAAATTGATTTAAACTTCTGTGCTAGAACTGGGAGTTCTTGATAAATAATCAAAAATTGACAAATTATAAAAATATTGAATTTATTAACCCATTTACGCCCAAACAAAAACGGTTGGAATTTTGTTATATCTAATTTTATTTATGTGATCATAAACCCCATTTTAAACTAACTTAGGAACTAAAATTAAAGAAAAAAGCTTAAAAATTAACTTTTGGGAGTGTCCTTTTTTTAGTACAGCGGGCACTTATGCGTGTTAATTCTTAAAACATTACTTGACAAGTCATACCGTTTTTTTGTATCCTGTACATTGCCATATTATAACCTCATGACAAAAAACACAGTTTAGCTGCGTAGGTACGATAGAACCGGATGGGTGGCTTTTTTCGAACAAAGTGTCTTCTAATAGCTAATTGGTCCAAAATAATCTTCGCTCGACAAAACATGTCGACTCCACCGGTTAGATATACTCATATCAAGCTTGTACATGGAGATTCATAACCCACATCCATTTCTTGCAACGAATATAAACACCTAACATTTTTGATAACAATGATTTGACAAAATGATGAGCTTCCAATGATTTTTCCACAATATACGTCAAAGACTTAGTAATAACATTCAGAACTTGCTATCACCCAGTTTTAGTAGCAAAATATAATCGAAATGTTAAGAAATAAATATACATATTAGGCTGGGTCGATTTTGTATGGGGGAAAATAAAAGTCATTTGACCGCATTGTAATAGTAATATTATGATGTTTTAGGCCTAAGCTAACTGTTATTGGCCAAGAAAGATTAATTTAAAACTTATCTTTAGCCCGCGCAATTAAATCAAAGTGAATGAATTTCGAAAATGAAACTTTGGCTTGTAATATCTATGGAATGAGTTATTGTTATAAAAAGGATGATATATCAAATTAAGGGCTATTAAATTTAGTACCTCACGTTCATTTTTCATTTTTCAATAAGTCTACACGTTTTTAAGATATCAAGATAAAACTTACAAAAACTATAATTTTCCCTTATGAATTTTCAATTCTTCATTACTTCAGCAACCAAGTGAAAAATACAAACAAGTGAGGCGAGATTTATTTCAAACGGTTTAATGTTTTCGGATATTTATGTAATACTAGAGGGACCATGAACTTAGTCACGCCGATTTGGTCAGTTTTCAAGATCGTGGTGAATGAATGTATTGTCAAAGATTAGGAATCGTTTGACAAGTTATTAGTAGTTTCAAACATATAAGAATTAACATACATTAGCATAATACAATTAGGGTGAGAAACGCCCATTTTAAGTCCATTTTTGCAGTCTTGAAAACTGGTGCGGAATGGTTTCATTAGTCGCCGAAGAAGCACATTTTTCGCGGTTTCTAAATTTGCCGTTATATGAAAGTAGGGGAGTGGAATAAGTTTTTAGATATACATAAATATTTTAGTTAATTCCATTATGTGAAAAAGTGACTGTAGGTAAATGCAATACTCTTTAACATGTCCTGGGAAATCCTTTTGAGGACTCTCCAATTGGACGATTTTGCTTTGCATTCAGCTTGAACGAAAAAAGTCACTCGCTGGCACAGTTTTCTGTAATCCGGTTCTTTTATTTAAAGGTTATTTATACAATTGAAGATAATTTTTTTTAGAAAAAAACTGGAGAGCCACTTAAGTTTTTCGATATAACTTTAGTAAATGTTACTCGATCGGTACGTAATAATCAACAAATTGAAGGCGAGACTTACTGTTACTGATTTATGATAATAATATGATGAAAATCGTTCAGATTATAAACCATTTTTTAATATAAAAAAATGTAAACAAATTTTTTTTTGCCATTTGGCTATATTTGCAATTTTTAAATTGTATGCATAAANTTAATATAAAAAAATGTAAACAAATTTTTTTTGCCATTTGGCTATATTTGCAATTTTTAAATTGTATGCATAAACATAAGTAAACTAATTAGTGTTTCTAGAAGTTGTGCCTGTTCAGTTTTTCCATACTCATTTGCATAAACACAATTTTTCCACGATGATGGAAAATAATGGCTATCCTATAAGGGCTACCGAAATTGTTCCTAAATTTGCAAACTATAGCTAATATTAAAAAAAGATTAGAATATTTGGAACTAGCGATCTAAATGCACGCCAGCAATATTAATGCTGTTCTTCACATCTTTTGACTATAGGAGAGTGCAATTATCAAGAGAACAATTAAAATTTCCTTGAAAATAGTTAAGTTTCAGATTAACGATAAGCTAAAGTGCTGCGAGAAAACCTATTTGACTTTATCTTTTGCGTTAACGGATTCATTATCTAATAATATGCACCAACCCTTTTTAATGAACCCAGAATTTTTAACAAGAATTGGTCTTGTTCGACTAGTGTGCTGTGGGTCTCTTGGCGGTCGATGCGCGGGCTCTCACCATTAAAATAAAATACTAATATTTTGCAGGCTTGTTGTTGACTTCATGCTACAATATATTTTCACTATTACCAAGGGATTTGAGAAAAATTAGATTTTCGACCCGCCCTAATACGTATATACAGTTCTAGAAAATTACTTCAGAAACTTCCTGACGTTTTTGACAAAAACTCTGAATCGTCGTGTCACACAGAGGCCAGATTTTTAACATTTTATCGTTATACGTAATTGTAAGACTATTTTCAACTACGAGAAAGCTTCGCTTTTCCACTAACTCACTTTTTTCTCTTACAGTAAAGCGCACACAAGGGGTGGGTTGATCGCCAAAAATCTCCAAAAGCAACATTTAGTTACATACCCCTCATGCTGCCAGATTTTGTTGATTACACATTACAGTTATTACTTTTCGATTCAGTATACTTTTAGGTCCACTGCTTTTCATTTAGAGAATTTTGGTGACGAAAATCTAGCGTAGTGACCAGAAATCGGGGAAAATGATCATTAAATTTCTTTTAAAAATTTTTTTTATTACTTTTGAAAGTTGAGCGCATCTTATTTTTATAGAAAATTTTATTAAACAAGTAATTTTTAAGCAAAAAAAATTTAGGAATACCGTTAATTTTTTCATTATCCAATGATCAGATCTAAACGAAATTACGGGACGACCGTTGAGGTACCATCCAGGGTTGCCACTTCCGAAAATAAATATTTACCATCCACTTGAAAAAAATCTACCAATAACTTTTTTTTTAGTTATTTTAACAAAAGTTATAGTTTTGTTCCATTTTTTTAGTTATTTCTATAAAAATTAAAATTATTTA
>NW_016157139.1:360511-370677 GCF_001687245.7 Rhagoletis zephyria | reverse complement strand
CGCGAAGCTCATTTAACAGATTCCTTATGTGACAACTCTCAAGCAATGCCAAGTATGCATAACAGAGCCTTTAGTGTTAGCCAGACATGGTGCAAACGGCTCTTAATAGGTTAAGTTGATTTCCTGTTCCTTAATTTAAAAATATTTAATACTAAATTTGAATAAAGTTTCATTTAATTTGAAAAAAGTTTCATTTGGTTTGAATAAAGTCTCATTGAATCTGAAAAAAGTTTCCTTTAATTTGAATAAAGTTTCATTGAATCCGAAAAAGGTTTCATTTAATTTGAAAAAGGTTTCGCTTCATCTGAAAAAGGTTTCAATTAATTTGAAAAAGGTTTCGCTTAACCTGAAAAATGTTTCATTTAATTTGAAAAAAGTTTCATTTAAACTGAAAATGCTATAGTACAATTTATGAAACTTTAAAAGGTTTATTTATTTATTACATACTGTACATAAAACTTGCATGAATGTATTTTAAAGAGCCTATTATCTGAAGCGAATTTTCAGAAGTATAAACCCCTCCCAAAATATATTCCTGTGTGCGCCCCTGATTACTACTATAAATCTCCACAAATAATTTCCGTGTCCTTCCTCAAATACCTCTAGAGATATTCTGTAAGATAGTTCCACTTGTATGATCTATAAATCCCTGCAGAAATATGCATTATATAAGTTTCAGTATATAAAGGAGGACCACGCCCACTTTCCAATAACTGCCACTTTTCTACTTAGTGTGGGATTGATTTCATATACTATCTTCATACCAAGTTCTAGTATTCTACTGCAAACTCCTCTTCATATGCAGTATGAAAAACTCAGTTTGTATCGGAAGTGCCACGCGCCCATGACATACCCGTATTATATTTATTCTATAACCAAGCTTGGGAAGTCGGAAATAGGTGTCCAAAACTTCGAATAAAAAAACCGGCTTTCAAAAAAATTTAATAGATGTGCCCGTTGTACTAAAAAAACGACAGCTAACGAAATAACTGTATAAATCCATCAAATAACAAACCCTTATACTCGCTGTTAATAATTTGATTAATTTACTCTTTTTCCACTTTAATAGCGGATATTTTAAGGCAAAGTGCAATAATTCAAGAAAAAATCTTAGCTTTAAATGTAGGCCACTTCTAATGTGAAAAGTCGATTTGTAAGTATCCAAATCTCGTATCCCCAGTAATACCTATTTATCTTTTATTCTATCTGAAGTGAAATTAATACCAGTAGGTGCAAACTTATTAAAGCAATTTCGTTTTAATAATAATAGTAAACTTTTAGACGTGGGTTGAATTGGTGTCGTTTATATAGTACAGAGAGCGCAAATGGGTTAAGTCACGGAAACGGGCTGTAAGTATATACACATTTGTTATGAAACATAGCAGTTTTATTCAGTATATTTTTTTCTCAGTGAAGAAGTGAAGTTTTGGTAGTGAAGATTTGGTAACTTTTGGTAACTTTTCTTAAGAGATTTTGGTAGAAAAAAATGTTGGCGAGTGGCAACCATGGTTGGCAACAAGGTTTATATATAAGAGGTTGCGCAATGCGCAGGTCCGTTATTCTTTTCTCGCAAAATTGGGCGACAACAACAGCGAAAACAACAAGCAGCGTAAAAAAAACATAAAATTGAAATGAAGTGAAGCGATTTCAAACCAATTGTAATCGATAGCTTATTCGAAAATACATTTACAGTTTATTTTAACTAAATTTTTACTCATACCTGTATGCCGAAAGAGCCACAAAATCGGATTTTTCACTACGGTAAATTTTTGCGAAATTTTCATTTCAACTGGCTATATCTCAGACGTTTATATATCGATTGATTTGAAATTTGTACACAATAAACTAGATTCTATTCTGAAGAAGATGAGTCTAACTGCACTTCTCTTGTTTAAAACGAAATGGCGGATATTTTAACATTTTTATAAAAACTAAGAAGGTGATTTTTACAAATGCAAAAGTTGTGTTATGAAGTTTAAAATTTTTGTTTTGTTTTAATGCAGCATTAAAGACAAATATACATATACAGATATTTTTGGCAAAGTTTCAGGTTTAGACAACGAGTAGCTCTAAAGTTATAACAATATTATGATGACACCCATGAGCGGTCGCTCGCCTCTAGATGACAAATATTTTTACTGGGCACTTGTACAAGTAATTTTGGAAGTAATATTAAGTGAAATGTTGAAATGCATGAATTTATCAGTGTTATATAACTATTACTAAACTTAATAGACATTCTTACATACATACATACAGTTGTCCACGAAATAATAGGAGTGCGATATTTTGACCAGTTTTGGCTATTTGTCTTTTGTTTATTTAATGTTTATTATTTTTTTATAAAAGCCTAGCTGGCTATACAACAAACACCATATAAATTCAGATTTTAAACTTTGTATAAAAATTATAAAAATTTTGCAATTTTTCACCCAAATTTCAAACTTTTTAATCAGAATCTTTAGAAAAAATTCTGGTATGTAGTTTTGTAGCACATTCAATTCTAGTCTGAAGAAGTGCAAGTTTCAAGCGGCTAAAAAATTCCGTTGATTTTTGAGAATTTGCAACTAGTAATCATAAAAGCCGTTCGAGTTTCAGTGGCAGCACTACTGTCACTTCTGCAAAATACTTCGATAAAATTAAAGTTATCTCATATTCGAATACTGGAAATATTTGAATTACAGTGACAGCACCAAGGGCTGCACTTCTAAAACAACTTTCGAATTTTTGCGATAAATTTTGAATTCTACCATCACACATTTTAATACTGGCCATCTGGCAATTTTCGGTAAGGTCCATAAAACGTTTTGATTATTCCGGTACAAAAATAAATGTCGCGTGCTTTTTACTAGACCCACCTACGGACATGTATTTCGACCCACTGAATCCAAATCTGAGGTCCGTTTGACACGTACACTAAATTATGAAAAAGCAAAAAAATAGCAAAAAAATTTGCAATTTTCGCAATTTGCTCGTAATTTCGTACGAGTCAAACGGACGGTTAAAAGCACATGCAATTTTTTTTTTGTGTGCCGGTGCCATTATTCCGTGAGTCACATTCCGAACGAAAAATTACACTGAAATTGGCACAATGTCGAAACCGGTTTGTCTCCAAACCAAATTTGACAAGGGATGATGGAAAATCGTTCCACATTAGATCATACACCTACCCTGTCGGAGAACCCAACAACGAAAATGGAATAACGGCACATGCAACAATTAATTGTAAGAAAAATATTTTCTAATAAAAAAAATTATTATAATTGTCAATAGCATTTTCAATCTTGATAATTTATCAAGAAAATAGATTTAAACTTCTGTGCTAGAACTGGGAGTTCTTGATAAATAATCAAAAATTGACAAATGATAAAAATATTGAATTTATTAAGTCACGGAAATGGGCTGTAAGTATATACACATTTGTTATGAAACATAGCAGTTTTATTCAGTATGGTTTTTTCTCAGTGAAGAAGTGAAGATTTTGGTAGCGAAGATTTGGTAACTTTTGGTAACTTTTCTTAAGTGATTTTGGTAGAAAAAAATGTTTGCGAGTGGCAACCATGATCAGTATCGTTCACTTGTGGTGGCTGTATTTGCAAGCACTGTACGCTATGCGCTGGTGTTCGTTCATCCCCCGTTTTTAATGTGAGCAGGCTTAAACTGGCTACACACGACGAACATCTGCGCGCACATATGCGCCAACATGCTCGCTGTCGTTTACTACAGACGGCGAGCGGCTCCTAAGTGATTTTGTACTCAAAGCGTAAACATGGAAAGGAAAGACGCGGATGATGCAATTGCAATGCTTTTAACTTAACTTTTGTATGTATGTGTTACTTAAATTTATTTATACTTTACTTGTATGTACGTACATACATGTACTTATAGTAATTTAGCCTCATTTATCAAAAATTCAATGAAATAACATGGCTTGGATGCATTTATCCGCCGATGTGCACACTTCAAGCATCAACACAAAATGAGGTTGTTGTTTTTGTTTCCAATGCGATGATGTACTGATGATGACTGTAACAGTGGCTACACACGACGAACATATCCGCGCACATGCGCGGCTTGCGGGTCATGTTCGTCGTTTGTAGGGCGGTTTGCGAGCATGCTCGCCAAAAATCAAATAATTTTGATTTTCAGCGAGCATGCTCGTCGTTTGTAGCGTGGTTTGCGAACATCGCATTGGAAACAAAAACGACAACCTCATTTTGTGTTGATGCTTGCAGGGTGCACATCGCGGATAAATGCATCCAAGCCATGTGCGTTAATTGAATTTTTGATAAATGAGGCTAAATTACTATATGTATATGTATGTACATACATATAAGTAAAATATAAATAAATTTAAGTAACACATACATAAAAAACCCTAAGTCATAAGTATTTCAATTGCATCATCCGCGTCTTTCCTTTCCATGTTTACGCTTTGAGTACAAAATCACTTATGAGCCGCTCGCCGTTTGTAGCAAACGACAGCCAGCATGTTGGCGCACATGTGCGCGGATATGCTCGTCGTGTGTAGCTACTATTATAGTCACAAAATCAGCTTCGTTTGCCAGTCTCTGTTCGTTACCGCACAATATGTTGTGTTGTATTGATTCACGATGATGGTGCATATACGGACAGCGTTGCCGTTTCGATAAAATTGTATAATATTTGATACTTTTTTTTACTAAATTTTGTGTTTTGATACTTTCGATACTGTTTTGTTCACAAATGCCCCATTTTGATACTTTTGGCTGGCAGGGATTAATTTTTGAAAACTATGAATAATATTACTAGTTTAAAGGCATATCATTTGTTTCTTGTCATTTAAAGTCTTAAAATTTTATATGTATTTATAAGTTTGACTGGGTAACTCTTATAAGGGATATGCAACCCAGAATTTCTTTGCACACGCCGCTGTTCTACAGCCCCTAAACCGCACAAAAACATTGCGCAATATCGGGCTTGCGTCGGTCGTTTTTGTGGTGTAGTTGTGAGATTGTTTGTACTTAATTGCACAGTTATTGCGCTACAATCAAAATAATTTTGATATTTTGCTCATGCTTGCATTATTGTACAATAATTTGTGTTGCGTATTTCGTCAACTGCGCAATTTTTAGTCTAGTTTTGACATTTTGGTGTCCAGATCGTGCTGTAAAATATGGATAGGAGCGAATTAGTATTTCTTGCACATATTTACTTGAGCACGTTTCTCCAAAACAAGGTTTGCGCAATTTTATTGTGTAGTAATTTTCCCAGTATTGACTTGTACAAGTCTCGGGTTGCGCGATGATTTTGTGTGGTTTACGGGCCCTAAAATTGTTTTATCGTTATGCAAATAAGCATAAGGACTCTCTGTTTTTCATAGACATGTAATATCAAATTTTTTTTATAACTATGAATTTAGGTATACAATTTTATTTACTATTTGTTTTTCAAATAAAAGTTTAAAAAATAACAGTTGTGTTTGCTTTCGATACTTTATGATACTTTTTCTGCTTGGCAACTGATACTTTTTTCTCAAGCTCGCGGCAACACTGTATACGGAACATGCGAGTAACGAGATTATTGTGAGTAACGATTCGGTACTTCGAGTCAGAGGTTGTATTCGTTATTCAGTAACGAATACAAACGGTTTGCTACAGCTCTAGTCAATATCTTAGGCTCGCCCAAGTCCATCAAAGTTCAATGTGCTCAAAAAATAAAAATTAATAAATACATTAATTAAAACAGTTCTTACTAAAATTGCAATTATCTTTGAAAGTATTAGTCCTACATAATCTGGTATATGGACTTTTTTCGTAGAGAAACAAAGTAAGCTAAGAAAAAAATTTTTTAGCACTTGGACTTTGATGGACATGGGCGAGCCTAAGATATGGACCAAAAATTGTCATCTTTCACACAGAACGTTTATAGAACATAATGAACCATATTTTTGCTATTACCAATCAAAATTCTAAAGCGAATTTTCGGCCCACGCTATTGTATGTACATTAGGGAGGTTTAAAAACAGTCAAGTCGAAATTGTAATGCTCTCACCCCCCAGGATTGTTCTATATCGAAAAAAGTATACCCTTATTTTTTATTTTGAAATAAAAATATATTTAGAGGTCGCTCAAAACGCCCAAAGTTTTCTATGTATTTTTATATGGCAAACAAACAATTTTTCGTAGAAATGGTATAGAATTCTTCAATATTTTTCGATCGGAAAACCCTGGTTCTCTTCAGGAGACTTTCAATAATGATATCCAATTGTTTATGTTATTTTATTTTTATTGTCCCCCTATTGCATTTTTCGGGTTTTTGGCGGAAATATAAATTATAGTTGCGATGAAAAAATTATTAACTAAACAATTGGGTATTATTACTGGGAATCTCCTGCAGATAAACAGAGTTTTCCGATAGAAAAATATTGATTTTTAAAAATTCTATACCATTCCTACGAAAAGTGGGTTTTTCCCCGTATAAAATACATGGAAGACTTTGGGAGCTTTGAGTGACCTCCAAAAATTGTTTGATTTCAAAATAAAAAAACAGGGGTCTATTTTTTCGGTATAGAACAATCCCGAGGGGGTGAGAGCATAAAAATCCCGACTTTACTTTTTCACATGCATTTTTGGACAACCCTAATATACATACATACATACCAGGGTTGTGAAAAATGCATTAAGTTTTTAAAGCTTTAATGGTACTTAAAGCAATAATGCTAATGTAAAAAATTAAAGCATTAATTTTTGAAATTTAATGCAAATAAAAATTTCAATGCATTACTTCTGAAAAATATAACGCTAATGAAATTTATTTTCAATAAATTATCCAAACTAATGCTAACGAATAAGTTTTAATGCATTAAAGTTTTTAGTATTTTTGCTCGTTTGCACTATTAAAAACCATTAAATTTTTTTTTATTTAGTGATGTATAAAGAATCTTTTTCCGAAGGATTTTAAATAATTACCAATAGTTTCTTTCAGCCTCATTCTATTATTTGTCAATGTTATTGCGGCTTATTAACATTTTATTTTAATTATTTTTATTGAGCTTTGTACCACGATTGTTTATTAGGAAAAATTGAAAAAGCAATAAAGTCTAATCGGTAGAAGTTATAGCATCTATTTCGGAGATCACCACATCTCCTTATCAGACCTCTTTTTTCTAGACTTCAGCAGGGATCGAACGTGCGTAATCGATGTTCAAAGTCAGAAGCGTTAACCACTGAGCTATGCACACCCGTAAACTCTTGTTGCTAATTCATTTTCCTTATTCAACCAACTACTATCAAGTGCAGCTGATTTGCCGCTATTTAAACTCGACAGCGTGGTTCTTGTTGTTAATTCTATACATCCATTTGCTTATTTGCTTTAGGAAGAGCATGCCTGTAACTGTTTAAGAATTTGGGGAACCTCTAACCTCATTAGCGTTTTAGATTCTAGTGTTTGTAATTAATTTTTAATACTTTCTTCTGCGACTGAATGTCTGGTAGTTTCTTTTTAAGATTGGTTCACAAAATGACCAAGTAGAAAAGGGGAACTTGTATGACTGTCTATTGATTGCTCGGTTATACAACTTGAGAAATAATCAGGCCTGTTCCGGTTTTCACTAATTTTTTCGAATCGATTTAGAGCTGAAATCGTACGAATTGGTTTTCACTGTTCTGGTAATCGTACGATTTATTCTCGATTTCAAATTCGAGTGTTTCATTTCAAGCAATTTCCTTTCCACTAATTCCAATTAAACAGCTGTTTTAGACACTTAAATAAAAAATTAAAAATAAAGAACTCATTAAACTTTGATTTCAAATTTGCAAAAAAAAAACTTCAATATATTCGCTGGTTATGCCGTTTTTAACAGCTCTCGCCATTGCGGAGATAAGACGGCGAAGAAATGTAGTACATATTTGCAAAAACAGGCATTTGAGAGAGCGATCACGTATCTTCGACAAGCCGGATCGACTGTAAGTCACATATTTCATTTAATTCTTTAAACTTTTATTAAAAATAGACCCAAATTCAGGTTTCTGGAGTCATTCAGAATAGACAAAGAAATGTTTGAAACTATTTTAAATAAAATTAAACCGCACAAAAACATTGCGCAATATCGGGCTTGTGTCGGTCGTTTTTGTGGTGTAGTTGTGAGATTGTTTGTACTTAATTGCACAGTTATTGCGCTACAATCAAAATAATTTTGATATTTTGCTCATGCTTGCATTATTGTACAATAATTTGTGTTGCGTATTTCGTCAACTGCGCAATTTTTAGTCTAGTTTTGACATTTTGGTGTCCAGATCGTGCTGTAAAATATGGATAGGAGCGAATTAGTATTTCTTGCACATATTTACTTGAGCACGTTTCTCCAAAACAAGGTTTGCGCAATTTTATTGTGTAGTAATTTTCCCAGTATTGACTTGTACAAGTCTCGGGTTGCGCGATGATTTTGTGTGGTTTACGGGCCCTAAAATTGTTTTATCGTTATGCAAATAAGCATAAGGACTCTCTGTTTTTCATAGACAAGTAATATCAAATTTTTTTTATAACTATGAATTTAGGTATACAATTTTATTTACTATTTGTTTTTCAAATAAAAGTTTAAAAAGTAACAGTTGTGTTTGCTTTCGATACTTTATGATACTTTTTCTGCTTGGCAACTGATACTTTTTTCTCAAGCTCGCGGCAACACTGTATACGGAACATGCGAGTAACGAGATTATTGTGAGTAACGATTCGGTACTTCGAGTCAGAGGTTGTATTCGTTATTCAGTAACGAATACAAACGGTTTGCTACAGCTCTAGTCAATATCTTAGGCTCGCCCAAGTCCATCAAAGTTCAATGTGCTCAAAAAATAAAAATTAATAAATACATTAATTAAAACAGTTCTTACTAAAATTGCAATTATCTTTGAAAGTATTAGTCCTACATAATCTGGTATATGGACTTTTTTCGTAGAGAAACAAAGTAAGCTAAGAAAAAAATTTTTTAGCACTTGGACTTTGATGGACATGGGCGAGCCTAAGATATGGACCAAAAATTGTCATCTTTCACACAGAACGTTTATAGAACATAATGAACCATATTTTTGCTATTACCAATCAAAATTCTAAAGCGAATTTTCGGCCCACGCTATTGTATGTACATTAGGGAGGTTTAAAAACAGTCAAGTCGAAATTGTAATGCTCTCACCCCCCAGGATTGTTCTATATCGAAAAAAGTATACCCTTATTTTTTATTTTGAAATAAAAATATATTTAGAGGTCGCTCAAAACGCCCAAAGTTTTCTATGTATTTTTATATGGCAAACAAACAATTTTTCGTAGAAATGGTATAGAATTCTTCAATATTTTTCGATCGGAAAACCCTGGTTCTCTTCAGGAGACTTTCAATAATGATATCCAATTGTTTATGTTATTTTATTTTTATTGTCCCCCTATTGCATTTTTCGGGTTTTTGGCGGAAATATAAATTATAGTTGCGATGAAAAAATTATTAACTAAACAATTGGGTATTATTACTGGGAATCTCCTGCAGATAAACAGAGTTTTCCGATAGAAAAATATTGATTTTTAAAAATTCTATACCATTCCTACGAAAAGTGGGTTTTTCCCCGTATAAAATACATGGAAGACTTTGGGAGCTTTGAGTGACCTCCAAAAATTGTTTGATTTCAAAATAAAAAAACAGGGGTCTATTTTTTCGGTATAGAACAATCCCGAGGGGGTGAGAGCATAAAAATCCCGACTTTACTTTTTCACATGCATTTTTGGACAACCCTAATATACATACATACATACCAGGGTTGTGAAAAATGCATTAAGTTTTTAAAGCTTTAATGGTACTTAAAGCAATAATGCTAATGTAAAAAATTAAAGCATTAATTTTTGAAATTTAATGCAAATAAAAATTTCAATGCATTACTTCTGAAAAATATAACGCTAATGAAATTTATTTTCAATAAATTATCCAAACTAATGCTAACGAATAAGTTTTAATGCATTAAAGTTTTTAGTATTTTTGCTCGTTTGCACTATTAAAAACCATTAAATTTTTTTTTATTTAGTGATGTATAAAGAATCTTTTTCCGAAGGATTTTAAATAATTACCAATAGTTTCTTTCAGCCTCATTCTATTATTTGTCAATGTTATTGCGGCTTATTAACATTTTATTTTAATTATTTTTATT